>NW_005368860.1:2528738-2529629 GCF_000412655.1 Myotis brandtii
TCCAAGCCTCTGACCATGACTCAGTCTTTCCGGTGACCAGTCCTCATCCAGGAGCCCAGCCAGAGTCACATTCGGACAAAAGACACTCCCACCACCCAGGAATTCCAAGAGTTGCAGGAGCTCCATGCCAGGAACCGTGGGCAGAGACCAACAGATTTTCTCTGATCTCGTACTACCCTTCTTGCACGCTCACTTGTGCCAGGGGCTCTACACTCAGGTGAGCTGGAATCCTAGGGAAGCACGGATTGTTCCCATTTCACAGAGAACAAGAAGCAAAGAGGCTGTGACTTGCCCAAGGCAAGGGATCCACCCTCACTCTGTCCACTGGATCATGCTGCCTCCGCTGAGTCCTGGCATTCAAGTCTCAGGCCTGCTGGCCCAGGTGCCAGCCGTGTGACCAAAGCACACCCATCACCCATCGTGCCCAGCCTGGAGCACAGCTCCGCCCCGCCCCCTTTCAGGACCTGTAACTGGGTCAGCCTCTCTCCCCTCCACACTCCCAATCAAAGTTGTTCATGCACTAGAAATAAATGCAAAGTGAGCTAAAATTAGTTTAGCTTCATTCTCCAAAGGCCATCTTTCCCTTTCCTTGCAGGGAATGGATTTACATAACTTTATTCTGAGAGGAGATAATCACTCAGCCTTTGAAAAAAACAACGACAGCCTCTTTAAATATGGATGTTCTGCCCTCCGGGTCACCTCCGCAAACTGATCAGCAGCTCTGCTCTGGGCTCTTTGTTCTCACGTCCCAGATGGGGAGGCAGGTAAAACAGGAAACACGAGGGAGCTGGGAGCGTAGCAGCACAGAAAAGCAAAAAGCAATGGAGTCTTGGCCGCACCTTCCTAGTCTACTGGGCACCCATTAGACCAGCGGTTCTCAACCTGTGGGTC
>NW_005368860.1:2529673-2540009 GCF_000412655.1 Myotis brandtii
CCTAAGACCATGCATATCAGATATTTACATTACGATTCACAACAGTAGCAACATTACAGTTATGAAGTAGCAACGAAAATAATTTTATGGTGGGGTCACAACATGAGGAACTGTATTTAAAGGGCCAGAAGGTTGAGAACCACTGCATTAGACCAACTGAAATTAAAGAGGGCCCCAAATTATCTCCTAAAGAGATAAACCTGTGTAGGCAGGATTACGCAACATGACACGCTGGGTCCATGGCCAGATGGGTCGGTCTCTTTGCCCCTAACTGTGACCTTTCCCCTGTGGAAACGGAGATGCTAATACAGAGCCTGGTGCAGTGGTCTCAGAGGTTACGGTGCTTTGGGTTTTGCTGTGTGTGTTTTGCAGGGAGGAGATTGTTTTAGGGTTGCGTGAGTTCGGGGACTGGCTGAGAAAACACAGTGATGGTTCCAAGGACTGGCTCTCTTATCTTGAATTATAACCTATTGTGGGGAGCCGGCACGGCCATGGCATACTCAGCTCCAGGGCGCCTTATGTGCCATGCCAGCTCAGCCTGGTTCAGTGACCCTGAGAGGGGGCGGTGAAGGATTGAGAAAAGACAGACAAGAGAATGAGCTGGGTCTCGGTGGGACGCTGCTCCTGGATGGAGAGACAGCGCCAGTGCCCACAAGCCGTGTCTTTATTTTATAGCAGATGCCACAAGGGAAAGTAAGGGCGTGATCAGATGTTTACAACATTCTCGTGGGTTTCAATCCTACTCAACTACATGCACCTGAACTCTATCACGCAGGCACGTGGGGCCACGTGTTCGGACCACAGGTTCAAGCTACAACTGTTGGCTATAATTGTGCTGGGAAGGCTCTGCCCTCCAAGCTGGGACTTGCATGTGGCAATGAGAGGACTGTGCCCTCTCCTCAGTCCAAGGCTTGGACCTGTCCAAAACACTGTAGCCGCGCCCCACAACCTATGGGCTTGTTGGCTGGTTGATGTTCTCAGGACGTTCCACCTTCTCTGTTGCAGCTTAAACCTCATGGTGACTGAACTGGTTTTCTGTGTGAGCCAGATGCCAAGACTGTGTGTATGGGTTATGGGGTTTCTTTCCTAGATATGTACGTCCCCTTGCAGGAGTTGAATGTTCCCCAGGCGAGGCTCCAGAAGGGCAGTGGGTGCTCTGGGTGACTCTCTGGGGACCCCCTTTTCTCGAGGAGCATACTCAGTCCTCAGGCTTGGTCCCTGGCCTCCCATCCTTACAGGCTATGGATGGTTTTTCTAGAAGTGTCTACCTGACCCATGGTGGAATAATAAAATACCTTCCCTGGAATTTGGAATTTTCAAGACAGGGGCAGAGAATGGGGTTCCTGTGCATGTAGCCCCAACACTGAAGGCCAGTGACCTGCTGCTGCGTCCTTTCCATTGTCTGACACACACTGCTTCCATTTCTTCCTTAAGTATTTGATGAAATTTATCAGTGATACTATCTGGCTTTGTGTGAACATATTTTTAGATTATGGATTTAATTTCTTTAATAGATATGGCATATCTGGTCCAAAGAAGTTGTCTAGTTGCTGAGTTATTGGCATAAAGTTCTTTATAATATTGCCTTATCCTAATGTCTTATCCCTTCATTTTATTAGAAATATTAGCCATTTTGTTTTCTCTGTCTTTTTATTTTTGGCTTTGTTAACTTTTCTGTTTGTTTTCTATAGTTGTTAACTATTTCATTGATTCCCGATCTTTTATTTTTCTTCCTTTTACATTGGGTTTATTTGCTTTTCCTTTGCTAACTTTTAAAGATGGAGATTGGATAATTTGTTTTAAAGCCTTTGATTTTTATTGAGATATAATTATGATATAGCATTGTGTAAGTTTAAGGTGTACAATATGTCCATTGCTATATAATTACCACTTAACATTAGCTGAAACATCTACTACATTACAAAATTCTTTTTTTGGTGAGAACAGTGAAGATTTGGTTTCTTAGCAACCTTGAAGTTTATAAAACAGGATATTGACTGTCCTCGCTGTGCTGTGGGTAAGATCTCCAGGACTTATCTACCAGTTGCAAATCTGTCCTCTCAGTCCTCTCCCCAACCCCCCACCATAATATAACTGGATTTCTCTCCTTTTCTGTTAGTTTTGACCAGTGTTTGCTTCAAGAATTTTGAACCTTTGTAATTAGGCACATACTCGTTTAGGATTGTTATATCTTAATGAATGGATACTTTTATTATTTACAAGTGTCTATTTTTATCTCTAGCAATACTCTTTATCTTGCCATCAACTTTGATATGAATACAACACACCAGATCTCTTGTGCTTAAATTTTTCATGGCGTAAGCTTTTTCTATCCTTTTGCTTTAAATCTGTGCCTTTGTATTTAAAATGCATCTTTTACAGAGAGCATCTAGTTGGATCTTGCTTTTTCATCCAGTCCATTTTTATTTAATGGGATTATTTATATGGCTGACATTTTGCTATTTGTTGGACAATCCCTGCCTTTTCGTTGAAGTGCACAGTCCATTTTTATTGAATGGGATTATTTATATGGCTGACATTTTGCTATTTGTTTTCTATGTCACATTTGTCTTTCATTCCTCTGTTGAGACTTCCCTAAGCTAAGGGCACATCACCTTGTCAAAGCGGGATTGACATCATCAGAAGGCTCAGTTCTTGGGAGAAGTGCCTTCTTCCCACTCAGTGTTACTCCGGGGTGGCAGCCCTCCCTATTGTCCACCTAAAAGCCTTGCACGTTTCTCCAAGCCCTTCCTCTTTAGAGGACTGTGACCTTCACTTTATTCCCCTCTAGTCCTATGGGAACCCCAAAAGCTCTCCTCAGACTCTTAGGCTCAGCTCTTGTTTTTGGAATGAAGAGTCTGGGTAGTAAAGGGCTCCATTTCCCGACCTCACTCTCCCCTGGCTTTGTCAGTTCTCTTTGGCTCAGTGGGTTCCTGACGCCTTAAATAGGCCTTCTTTATACTTTGTCTAGGTCTTCTCGTGGTCCTCAGGGGGGAAGGTCCCACACAACCTTGGCAATAATTGCTGAAAGAAAACTCATTTTCATTATTATTTAAAGAAAAACCGATTCAGGGATGTCGTGGTCTCCTCTGGAAATCTGCCCTGTGTTAACTGCTATACAACGTGGGAAAGTCAGTCCCCTGCCCCGAGACCTGGGTTCCACCACTGGCCAAGCACTCAGAAATATCTCGTCCTTCATGTGTTTTGGGGACCTTACAGGGTTAACCCTGAAAAGGGTTTTCCTTTTTTCTGTTGTCAGATTTTTTTTCCCCTTCAATTTTATGGCATGAACCTGAGCCACCAGTCGTTATGTAATTAAGTTTCCAAGGCAGTTACTGATTTTTATTACCAGGAACGGTCAATTTATTTGGTTTAATCATAGTGTTATCAACAGCAAAACATAATTTTGTTCTGAGCCCATCTCTCTCTACAAATATAATTTTTATTTATTTTAGTTAGTCAAGGTTTATTGCCTAATCAGTGTGTTATATTTATGTTGTTGCTTTCTTGAGGTTGGAAGGAGTGACATGATTTATTTACTTTTAGAGTTTGGTTACACTGGAAATATACAAGGGACTTTTGGTTTCAATCATCTGAATCAAGCTTTTTATCACTTTATGGATTGCAATTTTGATTTTTTTAATTTAAAAAAGAATGTAATATAAGAAAGCAGCCAAAGCAAATAGAACCCAGAAGGAAGGGAGGGAGGAGAGAAGTTGGCTTGGAGGATGGAGAATGAGGTTTAAAGAGACTTTGAGGGACAGTATTTGTTATGGGAAGGGCAATGGGCTGGGAGTTAGGAGACTTAGGTTCTAGAATCAGGGCGTCTCCTAACAAGCTGTGACGATTTGGGGAGGTCCCGGGAGCTCAGGGAGGTGACAGTGGAAGGAGGACATTTCTGAGCAAGTCCATGTCCAAAGAGGCGGAGGGTCTCTTTCCCAGCTAAGTGAGGGAACTTCCAACGAGCAGACATCCCAAGCCTTTGCATCTACTCTCAGATCAACCTACCAGTAACTTCCTGTCTCCGGCCTTCAGTTTTATATTTGTGAAATGAGGAAATTAAAACCCAATTTCTTTAAGGCCCCTTGTAAGGGCTAAAATTTCAAGATGTTTGAAGGGATTTTTAAGGTTTAACTCAGTTTTAGGAGCTCTGGGAACCCTTTGGAACTGCTGTAAAATTTCATGTTTGTGTACAAATGTGCATTTTGGGGGTGAAAGTTTTCTTAAAGCTGTTGATTCTAGGATGTTCCATTAGTGCAAAAGATTAAGAAAAAGTGAATAATTATTTAGTCATAATTCCTAGCAATAATCTAACAAGCATCTTAGTGATTATCTTTTGTGTGTTCATATGAGTACATACATCTGAGAAATGTTTAGTTAGTAAATCACTAACAAAATTTATCTTGTTTCTCCTGGGATGGGTTTAATTGGGGCAAGTGTCAGAAATTCTGGGTTTGAGCCCTACCTCTGGTACCTGGCAGTGAATCTGACCCCCGTCTCCTCAACCAAGAAATCCAAGCAATAGCTTTAACAGAACACACCCTACTTTCTTCTCAGGATTGTTCCCTCCGCTGATAAACATCACACACGGCCTGGGTGTTAGGAACATGGGCTACAGCTGTGAAGGACTAACAGCGGCTCCCTCGAACGGGCAGACCAGCTGGGAAGCTGTGCATTCGGTCTCTCTGGGATAAATTGCTACAGTGGGGTTGAGAAGTGGGAGATATATACTGTGATGCACCTCAGATGGGAACCTGAACAAATGGCTTGATTTCCCCTCCTTTTCTTTCTTTCTTTTTTAAAAATATTTTTATTGATTTCAGAGAGGAAGGGAGAAGAGAAACACCAATGATGAGAGAGAATCATGGGTTGGCTGCCTCCTGCACACCCCCCACTGGGATCGAGCCCCCACCATGGGCATGTGCCCTGAGCGGAATCGAACCTCGCCTCCTGGTTCATAGGTTGACGCTCAACCACTGAGCCCCCGTGGCCGGGCTCCTTTGCTTCTTTGTGTATGAAATCGAACCAAGGGAGTAAGAAGTATCTAGACAAGCCACGTGCACACGGTGCTTCCTGAGTGCAGAGGGGACAGAGGCGGACACGGCGGGGTTTCTCTAAAGGGGAGCCGTGTGCATTTTGCGAATTGGCCTCTGGCTTTGGAGACGTCTGGCACGGGCTTCCTGGAGGCTGCTGGGGACTGAGGAGGATGGGGAGCACTGCTCACGCCAGGTGCCGGGTTGAGCACGGGAAACGTGCCCTCCTTTCAAAAGCACAGAGAATAAAAATAAAAAAGTAAAGGTGTGCGGCATACTAAGGTAAGACGGGGCAGTCTCTATAGACCACAAACAGGGACACACCTCAACAGGAGCCCTAAACCCGCAGCAGTGCGAGCCTGGGGCCTGGGGGAGCACTACTGATCTCAGAGATGAAGGAACGAATAAAATCCGTGGGTTTTTGGAAAGAACCGTGATTATGAAGCCAAAACAGGCAGCGATTTGTTCTTTTAACAAGTGCAGCGGTTGAGCACGGGAAACGTGCCCTCCTTTCAAAAGCACAGAGAAATAATAAAAATAAAAAAGTAAAGGTGTGCGGCGGCATACTAAGGTAAGACTGGGCAGTCTCTATAGACCAGAAACAGGGACATACCTCAACAGGAGCCCTAAACCCGCAGCAGTGCGAGCCTGGGGCCTGGGGCGGCACTAATGATCTCGGAGATGAAGGAACGAATAAAATCCATGGATTTTTAGTAAGAACCGCGATTATGAAGCCAAAACAGGCAGCGATTTGTTCTTTTAACAAGTGCAGCCTGAAGAGTTAGCAGTGACCCGTGTGGTTCAATATGAAGAGATAAAGAGGTAGAAAATGAAAGGATAAGAAACAGACAGGAACGAGAAGCACCCTGTGCGTCTCTAATAGGAATTAAAAAGGACAAAATACCCTGCTGGAGAGGGTGTGGGAAGATTCCTCACCTCAGACATTTTCAGAACGGAAGAAAGACTTGAGCTCTCAAAATGGGGGGGTGAATTGACCAACTGGAATAGAAAACACACACAAAATCCCAAACAAAGAAAACCAAACCAAACCTGGGCGCAGTGAAGCAGTGCCTCAGAATAAGCAAATAAAGAGACAATTTCACAGCCACCAGAGGGGAGGCGGATCACGCCAGCGTCTCAGTAGCCACATGAGATGACAGGAGACCAGGGA
Source organism: Myotis brandtii (assembly GCF_000412655.1). Lineage (NCBI taxonomy): Eukaryota > Metazoa > Chordata > Mammalia > Chiroptera > Vespertilionidae > Myotis > Myotis brandtii. The sequence continues at coordinate 2,535,878 of NW_005368860.1, forward strand.
GGCCCAGCCTCAGCGAGTTGAGGACACGCACCTTCGCACCTGACGGCTGGTAGCTAGCCGCGTGCGAGCTGGGGCGGAGGGGCCAGCGGTTTTAACAAGCCTGCCAGGTGATGCCCTGAAGTTTGAGAACCAGGTAAATGGCTCCCTGTTAACCCCTTTTTTCCTGCAAAAGCTTGGAATTTGACTTGCCTAATTTTGGCCATTTTTACCAATACCTGGAGTGGCTTTTAGGGACAATATCTTTATATGTTTTTATTGATTTTTGCTGAGAGGGAAGTAAAGGGAGGGAGGGGGAGAGAGAGAGGGAGAGAGACATCATTGTGATAACCCAACACTGACCAGCTGCCTCCCGCACCCCCCCTCCCCACCCCGGAACGAGCCCACAAGCCAGGCATGTGCCTAATCAGGAATAGAACCCGAAACCCTTTGGTGCCCAGGAGGCCCAACCACCTGAGCCACACAAGGGCACAAGGACAGTATCTTAACCTGGAAGAATAAAGTGTCAGTGGGGTTGCGTTGTAACTCATAGGGCAGTTTGGTGCCCAGGATGCCCAACCACCTGAGCCACACAAGGGCACAAGGACAGTATCTTAACCTGGAAGAATAAAGTGACAGTGGGGTTGCGTTGTAACTCATAGGGCAGGTGGAGGGGAGCAGGAGGGGCTGAGCTGAGCCGTGGTATTTGGGGAGCAGGTGGCTTTCCCGCAGCCACGTTACCCGGGTGCTGCCTGTTGGGAGGGCCTCCAGGCGGAGGGCCCCCGTCTGCGTGTGACCGTCCCGTCTGCGTGTTCAGGCATTTCTTGGCTCCAAGACAGAGCTTGGAGTGAAGTTTGCAATAAACTGACATGCAGGGTAGGAGGCCCGCCCGCCCGCCTCTCAGCCTCTCCCGTGACCTCTCATCAGAGAGGAACTCGACTCCCTGCTGGCTCGAGTGTTTACTGCCTGGCTTTTCTAGGTCTGAGTCCAGTTTCCTAACTGAAGGACTTTTGTCATTTTTAAAGTATTTTCCCCTTCGGCTAAAGAGAAAGAAAAAGTGAGTTTCTATCAGGCACCAGAGGAGAAGCGGTTGGAAGCTTTGCTATTCAGTCCTAGCAGAGACCAGACTCATGCCGTGATGGTCCCAGAGCCAGAATACGAGTGGGTGGAGGTGGTCGGGGTGCCGGCAGCATCACTGTCCACCCTATAGGTGCCGGGGGCAAGTTCCTCAGCCAGGGGCTTGGCCCCTCGGGTGCAGGAAACTGGAAGAACACGCGAGTGACAGTCGGTAGGTGGGACCTGCTTTATTACGAACAAAGCAGCCAAAAGCTGGCCGGTTAGTGGCACCTTATATACCTGCTCAAACAAGAGGCCTAGTGCCAATTAGTGACGCCTGTGCTGTGTTAACCTAAGCCGGTTACATAAGGGTGCGCTTGCTCAGTACGCAGAGAGCGACTGCTGTGTCCGTGCCTGCCCACGTGGGGATGGTGAATGGGCCTTTAGCCTCCCGTGTACTCTGTTCGGGCCCCACAATAGTCTCAGCCTCAGTCCCAGGCTAGGTTACCTTTTCATCTCCGGGTCTCCAGCCCAAGCACAGAGGTGATGGAGGTGGTCAGGAAATGCTTTTCAATAAATGGATGCATGGATGGGTGGATGGATGGATGAATGGATTGATGATGAATTTCTTCAGTTTCTAGTTGCATTGGTTTCTATGTTTCCTGGCACCTTAGGCAAACAGATCAATTCCTTGATATGCTATTGCAGGTCTTTGGACATTCGCTGCAGTGTGCAGAGCGCCCATCCTCACTCTTTTTGATCACGCACCCCTCCCCAGGCCTCCACTTTGAATGAAGAGTGTTAGGGACATTTAAGGCCATGCGTTCAGGAAGTAGCTGAATTGAGAGCCAAAATCCATCTCTTAGGATTCTCTCCTCTGTTAAGCAGATAATAGAGCATATTATGCCTTCAGTTCAAAAGGTGGAAAATGCTACTTAACTGCGGAACATAACATTAAATCACAATTTCAAGTCAGAGAAGGTACAGGGAGGACAATATAGTCTGTGTTTTGAGAAAGTCCCGATAAGAACTACGGTTGATTATGATTGAGAAGGGGGGGGGGGTAGTGAATCAGATACTTCTTTTCACTTGCAGGACTACCCCTGGGTAAGCTCAAGGTCATCAGGTAAACTTGGAACACGTTTCTAATTTCCCTTACAGCCTGCGCCAGCCCTCCGAGGGGAGGCCGGGTGGAAGCAGAGCCCAGGCCGCCCCACGCGTTTGTCTCTGTGTCCAACTCAAGCGGCCAGTGCCTGAGTCCTCCAGAGAGACCTGCGTTGCCAACATCCCTGCAGGGCTCGGGGACAAAGCAGCTCCCTGCCAGGGCTTTGAGCCGGAGAGGGGCATTGTCTGCTGTCAGCTGGGCCACAGCCCAGCTCTGGCACAGAGGCGCTCACAGCCATTGTAGGAGGAATTGCAGCCCTGGGAGATGGCAGTGGTTCCAGCTGAAAACACAGGCTTTGTGGAAAATCAATTCGCTGAAAGCTAATTTACTGAAAGCCAACTCACCAAATGACCAAGGCGCTGAATTATTGAAGAGTTTTTAGGACATTTTAGTTTCACCCTTGCCCCACCCCTGCCCCTGCTTCTATGTGAGCGACGCTGATGTGGGGAGAGGGGCGAGAGAATGTTCTTAAACATGGGTTACCACAGTCTATACTTTTGTGGACTTCTGTCCTGCCTCTGCTCCCAAATCTGGCCCGTCCCTGCCTCTTGCTCAACCTTTCCTCTACCATTTAAACTCAAATGGGTGTGTTTTTCCTTAAAAGTCATTTCAGATCCCCTGTAATTTTGGAGACACGCAGGCCACAGAAAACCTGACTAATAGGTTAGGGTCTCCCCACACCCCTTTGTAAAAACTTTGGCTTCAGTCCTCCTGTGGAGAGATGGCTGCTGTAGCTCCAAGCATCACATCTACATCCCAGAAAGGAACCAAAGGGGAAGATCAAAGGCAGAAAGCTGGGCCACTCCTTGTGTCAGGGACGCCAGAGCATTTGAAAAGCCCCAGCCAGCAGACTTCTTCATACCTGTGACTGGCCAACACCTGTCGCACAGCCACACCCATCTCACCTATGCCCACATGTCCGTCTGTTCCCACCCTTGAAGCTGGAGGTGAAACGATGGTGGGTGAACTGTCCTAGGCCTGGTTTAAGGTTTTATGTAAAAGCTTCTAGGGCTGTGTGAGGGAATAAGAGTTTTTAGGTGGTTGTGATCTTATCCAGCGGTTCTCAACCTGTGGGTCGAGACCCCTTTGGCGGCCGAACGACCCTTTCACAGGGGTCGCCTAAGACCATCCTGCATATCAGATATTTACATTATGATTCATAACAGTAGCAACATTACAGTTATGAAGTAGCAACGAAAATAATTTTATGGTTGGGTCACAACATGAGGAACTGTATTTAAAGGGCCAGAAGGTTGAGAACCACTATTCTACAGAAAGCCACTGTTCACCTGACAGCAGCAGGCTTTATCCCACTCTGGGCCCTCGCAGCTGCCCTTGGGATTCATGCTGTCCTGTCTCCACCCACACCTTGATCAATCTTGCAGGCGATAAATCTTCCTTCGATTGTCCTCATTTGCGTGCGCCTTTGGTCTCCTTTTGACTGAGACGGGTGCACCACGGGATGGCTGTCTGGGATGCGGGGGGAGGACACCGGTGGGGGACGATCCAGTTCCTAAAATACGGCGTTCCCCTTAGGAGACATTGTCAAGCATCCCGAGCTGCTCTCGGGAAAACAAACGAGGTGGCAGGGCGTGGGGTTGTTGGAGAGGCGCCTGGCGCGCCCGCTCTCTGCACAGCTGTCCTGGCTGTCAGACAAGGTGGCGTCCTCTATGGAAGTTTACACACTGTCACTTAGATGAGAAAAACTGATCCCCAGGGAATCGGCAGCAATCAGTGAGTCATCGCAGATGCCACTACGGGGCGAGACAGCGGTGGGCCCTGGCTGGCCCAAAGCCTCTTCTCCTTTCCTTTGGGGACGTCAGGTAGTGTTGGGAATGTGCTGAATTGTGAGTAGCAAAAATTACTAGTTGCACACTTAATCATTGTGAATACTGATCGAGCGCTGCATGCCAGGCACCGTGTGGTGCCCTCCCT
>NW_005368860.1:2541282-2560662 GCF_000412655.1 Myotis brandtii
AAAAAAAAGAGTTCAGTTAACTGTCTGCACTCCAGAGGTGGTTTCTGCATTGGGGTGGGGAGATTCTCATCACAAGAAGTGGCAAAATGAGAAAAAAAAATGTCAAGAAGATCTGGGGTAGCACAAATGAGAGATTTCTGTTACATTTTCTTAACATCAAACGTGATGATTCAAGTAAACGGAGGCTTAGACATCCGCAGTGTTATATAAACCACATTTGAAATATTCCAGGGGTTTGGCTGAACTCCTAAGGCCCGGGTGAGCCTTCAAAACTTATTAAGGAATTTTCTGAGTGGAGGCAGCCCCACCCACCTTAAGTCAGTGATTAGCCTCTCGGAAAGGAGAGGGCAGGGGCAGGAGAGATGGTTCTGGACTTGGAGCTTCGATCTGTTACAAATGGGCTGGCTGGTTTTGGAAATACTGGAGCTGTGTCCTTGTCTGCAAAATGAGACAGTTGGGAGAATTGGTGAGAAAATATGGGTATTACTTTGTTATCTACAACAGCATTCAGCAAACAGTAGTTGTTTGTTCCTTAAATAGTAAGTAATCATTAATTTGGATGCTAATCGATGTAAGACAGTAAACCAGGTACCTTATGAATGTTCCTCTACCTCTATCCCCAGTAAAGACCACAACCCACCACCACACATGGCCGCACACAGACACTCCTATAGGATGGATATTCTCTTCATTTTATTTATCAGAAAGACGGGGTTCAGAGTGGTTGAGTAACTTGGTCAAGGTCACACAGCTAGTGTCTCTGCCCAAGTTTCACTGCCATTACATCAGTTTTTCCACAGCACAGTGATTCAGAGAAAATTAGAGTGTTCTTTTCTCAAATCGCCCTTTACAAGTCATGGAGAGCAGAGACAATCAAGTGCTCCCTCTTGATTTGGAAGGAACTACTTACTGCTGTGCAAAGGAAAGCTGGATTTCAGTCTGACTTGGAAACTCCCGAGGCAGAGAGGTGGGAAGTAATGGCAGCGGCTTTTCCTCACCATCTCTGCATGTGCCTCATCCATCCATTGTGCTGGAGAGATTTTCATGAGTCAAGGAGGGATAGAATCCCTCTTAGAGTGGTTGAGTAACTTGGTCAAGGTCACACAGCTAGTGTCTCTGCCCAAGTTTCACTGCCATTACATCAGTTTTTCCACAGCACAGTGATTCAGAGAAAATTAGAGTGTTCTCTTCTCAAATCGCCCTTTACAAGTCATGGCGAGCAGAGACAATCAAGTGTTCCCTCTTGATTTGGAAGGAACTACTTACTGCTGTGCTAAAGGAAAGCTGGATTTCAGTCTGACTTGGAAACTCCCGAGGCAGAGAGGTGGGAAGTAATGGCAGCGGCTTTTCCTCACCATCTCTGCATGTGCCTCATCCATCCATTGTGCTGGGGAGATTTTCATGAGTCAAGGAGGGATAGAATCCCTCTTTTTGTTTCTTGAGACCACTGTCACCTGAGAGGCTGAACAACGAAGGGAAACATCTTGTTCCAGAGAGAAAAGTGTCTGTGGGGCCTCCTTCTTTCATTCGCCATAATCATCCCCCCAACCTCCAAAGCTCCACTGAAATGACTTCCAAATTGGGCTGAATTGCGAGGCCTGGGTGAGGATTCTCAGTGTGGTAGACAAAATAATGCCCATCTTCCCACCTCCCCCCAAAATCCATGTCTTAATTTCTAGAATCTGTGAATATGTTACAAGGCAAAGAGTCTTTGAGGATATGATTATGGACCTTGACATGGGGAGATTTTCCTGGGTGATCTGGGTGAATCCAATATAATCACCTGGGTCCTCAAAAGCAAGAACTTTTCTGACTATAATCAGAGAGAGAATTGACTGCAGAAGAAAAGCACAGAGAGATGTAACATGGTTGGCTTTGAAGATGGAGGAAGGGGCCACAAGCCAAGGAATGCCGGCAGCCTCTGGGAGCTGGAAAAGGACAGGAAACAGATTCTCCCCAGGAGGGAAGACAGTGATTATATTGAGATGTTCTTTCTGCTCCCACTGTTTTGTCCTGGTTCGATCCTTCAGTCTGTAATTACATTTGTGTTTGATTATTTGATTAATGTCTTCTCTGTCAAACTCCATGCCCCATTAGAGCAGAGATTTACTTTATCTGATTGTGTACTTTTGTGTTCCCAGTGCTGAACCCCACACCTGGGATGAGGATGGAGTGCAATAACTATCTGCTGAATAAATAAACACCAACTGGCCCTGGCTGTGAAGTCAACCCTGTATTTGCCATTTATGTGTCTTTTAAGAGAAAGAGCAAGAAAGGTGCCAAATGTTTCAACTACTGAAGACACAGAATTGGATGTCCCATCGTGTGGGTTGTTTGGTGGTGGTGGTGTTGCTGGAATTAATTTTGCTTTGCTTAGTTTGAGGGAAAGAATTCAAATGTAAAACACATAAACAAAACCACTAGGAAACAGATTTAAGCTGTAAAAAAACTTTAACTTGCCAAATGAATAAATTTAAATTAATCTTATTTAAGAACACAAGTAGGGACTATAACAACTCCTTGGGAAATTAGTTTTTAAATATGTTTATTTGAAAACTGCAATATCTTCAGGGCCAGGGCTGCAAAATTAGGCCTAGAACATTATTGTATTTTTTTTCATTACTGTATTTTTTTTTACACACAGCACAGGTAATAACCTATGTATAGAACACAAGACATAGCTGATTCCAAAATTATCCTTGCTTACCGCTTCTTCTCACATATTTATGATGCCATCTGATCTGAAAGTGCTTCAGACACCTGTGCTCAAGGCTTTTCAGCATTTGGACATTAAAGCAAAGTTGACGAGCTCTATTTAACTTGAAAGGATTGTCCATTTTTAGCTTGTTTTTACTGTGGATGTGAATAAGGTGCATTGCTTAGAGTTGACTTGTCATTTCACTGTCCAGAATCTAGTGGAAAGTATGGTACCTTACTTTTCAAATCCATCCTAAAATAATAGCGTTCTTTTCCTTTTCAACAACACAGGTGTACAGTGTGCTTTTCTTTTTCACTTAACAAGTGTCTGTTAAATTTCTACAGTGTGCAGAATTCTATGATAGTCATTGGGGCAGAGAGGCAAGGAATTGAAATCTCTGTCCTCACGTAGCCACCATTCTAGTAAATCACAAATACTGGAATCCTGTTTGTACATGTCACATTCTATATATTTTTTATAAACTGAAACCTGTATAATTTTATTAATCAATGTAACCCCAATAAATTCAATAATCAAATAAAATGTTCTAGTTGTTGTGCTTTTTCTTAAACCTCATGCATGAAACATGTGCCCTACCTGGTGCTCTTCTTGGACACCCCATAATTCGGAGACAAGACAATATTTTGAGAAACTACTAGAATGCAAGATTCATGGCAATCTTTGTCTTATCTCTGTTGCATCCCCACTGCCCAGCACATAGGAGACACCCAGTAAATATTTTTAAATGAACATATTTATTAAACTTTTTACATTAAAAATAGTACATGTCTATTTTAAAAGTTTTAGGAAAAACTACAAGAAGGAAAAAAAGATACAGCTACTTAAAAATAATCACTATTAACATTTTGGCATATTCCTCCAGACATTTTATTTATGCATGTATATATTTTCTTTTTACATCATGCTACACATACAGTTTTCTAACCCATCTTTTAAAATTTACAATGTAATCAGTGTATATATTACATGCCCTCTAGTATTTTTGACTACCTCATTATTGGAGATGTTACTCCACACCTTATGCAATTAATCCCACTAGGAAACGTGGCCAATGTCTTTAATGCTCTATTTTCCAGGACTTTGGGAAAATAGGACATCATGGTTACTAGGGCGTGAGTATCCAGGGCCAGAATTCAGTGAATAACACTAAGTTTAAAATCACACTTCTTTGATGAACCAAGAACATTCTGGAATGACTTTCCATGTGGAAGTAAACATCCTTTATTTTAGAACAGTTACATATGTGGCAGGCTAGCTAAAGAAATCAATAGCCATGTACTTCCGGGATCAAGAGGGGAACCTCAATCAAGCCTCCTCAACACCACCAAATAGCCCCCCTGGTAGAAGAAGAAGTGGTGCCATATTTACTTGTGTCTGAGGCTAAACACCCCAATTCCTTTGTTCCCTTATTCTGAGAACACCGGCCCCTCACTTTCACTCCCTCCTTCAGATGGGGCAGCAGATCCAGACTGGGTTACTTTGAAGAGCCAAGGTTCACTTTCAAGAAAAACCGGCCCCACCTGACCAGTGCTAGGCTGTTGTTTCTAAGACTGCTTTTGAAATTCATCTCTGCCTGGGAGTCTGACAGACCCTACCACAGATGGTGGTAAGACTAAGTGTTGAATGGCGCCAACGGTGGTCATTCGGATCATGATCTATGGGTTGTGTCTGGTGGGCTATGTACCTGGCTGAAGAGAATTCTCATGATACTTGGGGCTCTGCCCCTGCCTCTACACACATACTCAAAATTATTTTTCATAAATTCCCACTTGGAAATTGCCATAGAACATAAATGCAAATGGATTTTTCCAGAACTCACTACCACAGCCAATCACAAGGTTTGCAAGTGTTGACTTTAATGGAAAACCAGCCTCATATCACCTCTAGACGGGAATTTTAACCATGAAATATTCTAGGTGATTTGTATGATTTTTTCTCCAAACTAGTTTTGCAGCCTGAATAAGTAAATGTGTTTTGTAAACTGTAAGGATTAAACAAGCTTAACACAAAATTCCCACTTGGAAATTGCTATAGAACATAAATCCAAATGGATTTTTCCGGAACGCACTACCACCGCCAATCACAAGCTTTGCAAGTGTTGACTTTAATGGAAAACCAGCCTCATCTCACCTCTAGATGGGAATTTCAACCATGAAATATTTTAGGTGATTTGTATGATTTTTTTCTCCAAGCTAGTTTTGCAGCCTGAATAAGTGAATGTGTTTTGTAAACTGTAAGGATTAAACAAGCTTAAGATCTATGGGACAGGTTGAATACCTAGTAGTTGCTAAAATGTGTTCAGTTTATTTGCCATAAAATTTTTATTTGAAAGAAAGTACTTCCAATAAAATCTCAGACACAGAATTAAACTTTTCAGAATAAAACCAGTTACATAAAGAAAACATTCACCTAAATCAATTTGAGGTCACCGTTGATTATTTCATGCTTCCCATGGCTGAAAACATGACTTAAAGCTTATGTGTGAAAGGTGGTGGCAGGGGTCAGGGTGAGGAGGGACTGCTCCTTTCCCGTCTCCTCCAAGAAGAGCTGATCTGGCCCTAACCGGTTGGGCTCAGTGGATAGAGTGCCGGCCTGCGGACTGAAAGGTCCCAGGTTTGATTCCAGTCAAGGGCATGTACCTTGGTTGTGGGCACATCCCCAGTAGGAGGTGTGCAGGAGGCAGCTGATCAATATGTCTCTCTCATCGATGTTTCTAGCTCTGTATCCCTCTCCCTTCCTCTCTGTAAAAAATCAATAAAATATATATTTTTTTTAAAAAGGAAGAGCTGCTCTGTCCCTAGACATAGTGACTGGTTCTGAGGCCCCTTGGGTTCACCCATTAGCACCCAGCACAGTGCCTGCACAGAGCACCCTTTCTTCTGTATTTACAGGTGAGGAAGAAGAGAGGATTCATAGAAAGGGAGGGCCCGGGTCCTCCATGATCCTCTAGGAGCCCACAACAATCTTTCGGCTGATGGCGCCTGGCAAGGTGTAGATGAAGAGGACCAGGAAGATGATGAGGATGATCAGAATGAAAGCGATGATGATGTACTTCTTGTAATTCTTCCAGATGAGGTGGTACAGGCACTTGAAGGGGCTCACAAACCAGGAGAAGGAGGTGTCTGGGCGGCTGAGAGAGAAGCGAGAGAAAATTAGGGAAAGGGGCCATGTTGTCCTCATGTAGGACTCTCTAGACCTCGGGGAGAATTTCAGACTCCACTTCTCCACAAGGAGAAGCCTGACAACAGGAGAAGAAGACTGTGTTGCCTTAAAGCAGAAGCAATCTAGCATTTGGGGTAGTAATGATTCCTCATCATTTATAGTTGGGCCTAGAGTAGGGCAGGAGTCTAGTTAGAACCCAGACGGAGGTCTGAGTGCCCTCCATCTGACCAACCCTGACCAGCTCAAGCCCCACCTCTTCCATGAAGCCCACCTTGATCACCCCAGCCCATAATGACCTTCCTCATTTCTAATTCCTACCTTACCTATCACTTCTCACTAGACTTAGCCCCCTTTGAACTTAGCATATTTGTCTTCTACACTCTGATAACTATTTTATGAGTCTGTGTGTTCTCCCTACACAGATTGAAGGCTCCTGGAAGCCAGAGATTATGTCTTATATTTCTTCAGTGTTATTCATAGTAGGTACACACTGTAGGAACTCAATAAATAATTTTGAATTAATCTATAAATAAGTTTCTAACACTATGATATATATAAGAGAAGGGACCACTTATCTTGAGACACTTGCAGCCTGGGGAGGGATAGCACAAATACAATTTGAAAGAGTATTTTGTATCCATATTTCATATCTGTATATATTTACTTTTTAATTGATATATAACCATGGATTAAATTGAATAGAGTAACTCTTCTAGTAATTCTACTTCTGGGAATTTACTTTAATAATTCATAAAGGGGAAACATTTTCATATTATAATAATGAAAAAAGGTAGATATAAACAAAATATTCAATTATGGGGTGGTAACCAATTCAATTATGGCCATTAAGGAATATTCCATAACCATTAAAAATCCTAATTATGACAACTGTGGAAACAAAGCAGAACTTTTCAGCAAAGCGTGCATGAAACATTAAGACAATTTTGTATGCATGATCAGAGAACGAGTAGGAAAAAATTCATGTGACATTCACATAAAAAAAAGAGTAAAGAATATTATGAAATTCTCCTAGAAAAGCTTTTGTGGTAGTATTACAGAAACAAGCGTTCTCCGTTTGCCTCTGTATTGACGTTAGAATATTTTTCAATAGAAACGAAAAGCTATGTAGATTGGAGGCACCTACTGGCTGCCTCCTGGCTTCTCAGTTCGCCCAGAGGGTCCTCTAGAAATGGCCCATCCTCTGCGACGGGGACTGCAAAGGGCCGCTCCCATTTCGGATGCTCCCGCCCACGACCCCACTCACTTGGGTTTGGCCAGGGGCTCTGGCTCCTTCCGCGCTTTCCCGACAGGGTTTTTCTCAGCCTCCTCCGCAGTAACCAGGTGGAACTCGGCCTCCACCTTCCCCTGCACAAAGACAAAACTCGGTTTCTAGTCACAAAGACCTGCTGGGGCACCCCCAGCCTTCCAGAAAAGTGTTATCATGTGGGAGGTTGCCAGGAAGCATTTTGACTATCCTGCTGCTTTATTTTGAGAAATACTGTTACTTTTTTGGTCCTGGGAGAAGCCATTTTTATGATGGACAATAAAAGCCCTGAAATGATGTTACTGTTGAGTTGTGTGAAAAGAGTCCCACATGTACTAGTACACAGACACACTTATACTGTCACATGTGCTATTTAATTTGTAATCATTTAATTTCTGAAGAAATATTAATTAAAGAAAGTTACAATAATTAGAAGGGGGGCTGCTTACTTAAGTGCCGGAACCTTTTGAAATCTGCTGCTGTCTTTCTTCTCTGTCAATGGTTCTCAAGAGGAAATAGGTGGGTGTGTCTCCATATCCGCTGAGTGGCTTTCCCATCATCCTTCATTGTTATTACTGTCCCTACTAATTGTTTCATAATTATCCTTTTATTCTACCACTTGTGATGTAAGTCTCAGATTATCAAAGAACGAGACAGGCCTCTGCAAAAGGTAATAGTCTTTCTTTCTTGTTTATTCATTCACTTAGGACTGGTAGAAAGGCAGCCTGGTGCAGCCACTGTGGAAAACAGTGTGGAGTGTCCTCAAAAAATTAAAACTGGAACTGCCGTTTGACCCAGTGACCCCATCTCTGGGAATATATTCTAAGAATCTCGAAACACCAATCATGTCTGGGAATATATTCTAAGAATCTCGAAACACCAATCAGAAAGAATGTATGCACCCCTCTGTTCACAGCAGCACTATTTACAATAGCTAAGACCTGGAAACAGCCCCAGGGCCCATCAGCTGCGGGACATTTACACGGTGGAATACTAAGCAGCTGTAAAGAAAGAAGGATCTCTTATCCTTGGAGACAGCATGGAGGGACCTGGAGAGTATTATTCTAAGCAAAATAAGCCAGTCAGAGAAAGATAGTATCACATGATCTCTCTTGTATGTGGAATGTAATGAACAAAATAAACTGATGAACAAAATAGGTCCAGAAACATGGAACAGACTACAGAATCTCAGAGGGAAGGCAGGGGAGGGTGGGAAGAGATTAACCAAATTAAAAATTTATATGAACATATGCATAGCCCATGGACACAGACAACAGTGCGGCGAAGGGCTGGGGGTGGGACGGGAGCGGGGTTAAGGGGAAAATATCTGTAATACTCTCAACAACAACAAATTATAGTTGTTACCTGTGACACTATTTCATGGAAACACATAATGTAATGAGAAGCATATCCTGCCCACACAGAAAACACCCATAGGTGTTCTAAAGACCCATACTCCCCCAGGAAAATAAAAATGTAAAGAAAAGTGAGGCGGAGATTATAAAGTGAATTCTTCCCCAGGCAGAGTCACGAGTTAGCACCTTGCAACTTGGTGTCACACAGGCAGCAGGGCAAGGTGCTTACTGACCTTTTCTGATAAATGCCGCTCCTCATCCCCTATCTCTCCACACAGAACGCTCCTCATCCCCTATCTCTCCACACAGACTGTTCAGGTCTTAAGCTAATCACAGCCCCCAAGTGTAATTTTTAATCAGAGCTGGGGGGAGGGGAGGACCTTTTGAGAGACTATTAACTTAATGGCACCTCTGGATGGAGGGAAAGGTCCTGAAAAGACTAGATTGGTCGTTTCTGCACATGTCATTTATGGCTTCCAGCTTCACCAGGCCTGAGAGTGATGCCGGGGAGGCTGAGAAGAGGCTGCGTTCAGGTCGGACGTGCCTTCTTCAGCAATGGTGCTTGCTCATTCACACACAGCCCTCTCGGGCAAGAGAGGAGGCATTCTCGTACCGTCATGGTGGGGACATATGCTGGCAAAATCCTTTAGGAAGAGGATTACACACATACATACATAGATACATACCTGCACAGGTATATGCATACACATATGTATGTGTGAGTATGTGTGCATTATCTTCGATTGTCATACTCTAGACAAGTGGTTGGCAAATTGCGGCTCACAAGCCACATGCGGCTCTTTGGACGCTCCTCATCCCCTATCTCTCCACACAGACTGTTCAGTCATCAGCACTCAACCAAGCAGCACGTGAAGGTCTTAAGCTAATCACAGCCCCCAAGTGTAATTTTTAATCAGAGCTGGGGGGAGGGGAGGACCTTTTGAGAGACTATTAACTTAATGGCACCTCTGGATGGAGGGAAAGGTCCTGAAAAGACTAGATTGGTCGTTTCTGCACATGTCATTTATGGCTTCCAGCTTCACCAGGCCTGAGAGTGATGCCGGGGAGGCTGAGAAGAGGCTGCGTTCAGGTCGGACGTGCCTTCTTCAGCAATGGTGCTTGCTCATTCACACACAGCCCTCTCGGGCAAGAGAGGAGGCATTCTCGTACCGTCATGGTGGGGACATATGCTGGCAAAATCCTTTAGGAAGAGGATTACACACATACATACACAGATACATACCTGCACAGGTATATGCATACACATTTGTATGTGTGAGTGTGTGTGCATTATCTTCGATTGTCATACTCTAGACCAGTGGTTGGCAAACTGCGGCTCGCAAGCCACATGCGGCTCTTTGGCTCCTTGAGTGTGGCTCTTCCACAAAAATACCACGTGCAGGCGCGCATGTACAGTGCGATTGAAACTTCGTGGCCCATGTGCAGAAGTCGGTATTTTGTGGAAGAGCCAAAGAGCCACATGTGGCTCTTGAGCCGCAGTTTGCCGACCACTGCTCTAGACCTAGGATTTCCACTTCTGGATAGCTAAATTAAGGAAATAAATAAAAACTTAGCAAAAGCTATCTGCACAAAGCATAGTCGTTATTCTTTTGGATGTTCTAACTGTCCTGTTTGTCACCAGGAGATGTCCCAGACACATCCTGTGTTTTATCTGCCCTAGATCTGGAGTCAGCCATTTCTCCAAAGATGCCTGGTTTCTTTAAGTACAAATTGGCATTTAGAAACCCGGATCCAGATGCTGGGCGATTTTCACCTTCTCATCATGCTTTGTTCTGCCCTGCATGACCCCTCAACTCCCTCAGAGAGAATTAGATCCCTCCCTCCTCTCTCTTCCTTTGGTGCGATGAACACTTCGAATATTTAGTGCATGACTGCACTGTTGATATCTCTGTTCCTCTCTCTGGACTCTGAGCTGGTTGAGGGCAGAGGCCAGGCTAACTTCGTTTCTGAATTCATCCATTCATCAATCAATTCATTGATCGAGGACCTATTATGTGCTAAGCTGTGAAGCCAGAACTGAGTCCAGGGGTGGCCATGTAGCAAACCCTCAATAAGTACTTAGGAGGATGGAGAAGAATGAGCCTCATTCCTTTCATCCAATTCCACCAATCAGGGGGGTTACACTGAGCATGGAGGGAAGAGGAAAACTCCCAGAAAACACAAGAAAACCGGGCAGCTGACATTCACAGTCAGGCTCAAAGGGCATCTTGCCTCATATCCACTGGGCCCCTAGAGCAGAGGAAGTGGGAGGGAGAGGAGGAGGGAGAGGGAGAGGGAGAGAAACATCGATTGGTAAACTAAGCAGTTTTAATGGGTTAATTTCTCATGTCTTATGTAACTTTTAAATCCTATTCATTTATTTTATTACATTATATATTTATATTGTAATTGTATGTTTATAGAAAGTAAACTAAATAAAAACAACCCAAAACGATGAATATTGCAGTCTGACTTTCATACTATACCCCCAGGAAGGAAGGAAGGAATGGAAGGAAGGCAGGCCTGCCAATTTGAAATAATTCCATTTCATCACATGGGTCCCTTAGGCCAGTGGTCGGCAAACTGATTAGTCAACAGAGCCAAATATCAACAGTACTTCTTCAAAATAGACCACTCTCTCGAGGACGTTTCCAAAGGACGGATCACTTTTTAAATGGAGACTCGTGTTTGAGGGCGAGAGGATGAGGTATTTATGTAAAATCACATCAGTCAGGACGTGATGCACAATTTCAAGAAATATTGGGGTGGCGGGGGGAACTAATGCCAGAGGCATAAGTTCAAGCCAAAAGGACAGAAAACCAGCCTGACAGAGAGAGTCATTAAATCAAAATGCCGAAATATGGAAGGCTAATGCGTTTACAAAGTGTTCAAAATTCTTGCTTCTCAGCAGAACCTTTGCCCTGCAGGGCTCTGTGTCATCCACTGCGAGGCACTTCACTTGAAGTTTGCCAAATTGCTCATTTAAAAGGCTTACTGCTCCCTGCCTCCCCTGCCCCAGCCCTTCTCCTGCAGTTGTCACTTACTGTGAGTTCTTTGCTTTTAGCAAAAGGCCACCAGCCCCGCACGCGCTTTTGCTGGAATATGGAGATCTTGCTCTCCTCACTCGCATTTTCAAACTTGCTGAGATCACAGGCTTTGGCAGACTTGGCTGCCCGGGGGAAACTGTTGAGGTTCATTTCTAGGGAGCCTGTGAAGAGATGCCCAAAGCAGTTATGGAAGGGCGTTTAAAATCAGTCACCACTCTTGTTCACCCATTCATTCATTCATCCATCTTGCCTCCATCTACCCAGTCATTCATTCATCATCCATCACCCATCATCCACCGACCCATCCATCCATCCCTCACTAGTCATTCATTCAGCACCATATTGGATCACTATCAGGTATTGGGGATACAAACGTGGCCAAGACATATTCGGTGCCCTGACAGCATTAATAATGTGGTAGCAGGTAGGAGACAAGGGCAGAGCTACTATATGAAACTTTCAGGCCTCAGTTTCAGGTGCATTGCTGCTGGGCATCTCTGCTCCCTGACTGTAGTCTGAAGTACATGCCTGTGTCTGGGCCTTCCCCTGCCTTGGCATAGACCAGCCTGTGAGAACCCCCTTCTCACACCACACCTCCCTCTTTGAGTCCACTAAACCTCTCCAGGTCAGGGACTAAGTCTTACTGTCTTTGCAGTTACTCTCCAAGACCTCAGTAGACTCTCAACAAGGTATTTTCAATGAATGAATATAAGGCAGACTAAGATCATGTGCACTAGAGCCATGACAGCACTATATATCTCTCTAATAACCTTTCCCTAGTACAAAACTAATATTTGTTAATTGTGAATATTTAGAATATGCACATAAGCAAAACAAAAAAACAAAAAGAAAAAATTTCCATCATTCTTTATGGATTAGTCCTTATCCTTACATCATCTTTCTCTTTGACGGTCTCTATCACTTTTTCATACACATATAAACATGTTTTATATACACATATATTTTACAGAAAGGGGACTTTTCCTACATTCTTTTTTCACTCAATGCATCTTGCACATCTATTCAACTCATTAAATACTTTGTTATGTTTAATGGCTGCAGGGTTATCACTTATTGAGTGCTTACTATGTATGAGGCACTATGCTTAGTTTTTAAATTATAGTAACACACATACAGCTCCCAACACCCTCTGAGATATGCAATATTACTACCCCATTTTTACAACTGAGCCAAACTGAGACACAGCATGAACCACAAGTTAGCTCAAAATTTAACAGCTCCTTCATGGTAGAGCAAAGATCAACTGAAATCTGTTTGAATATGTATCTTCTACCATATGGAAGCTCCATAACTTATTCAGCCAATCCCCTATGAAGGGCTATTTGGAGTGCTTCCAGTTTTTTACTATCATAAGTAGCATTGAAATTATTACCCTTGCAGTGAAATCACAGCAAGCTCCCCCAAGCCCGGGACACAACCCTTAACATGCACACGAGCTGATGAAGCCACTGGCTCACCCAGAAAGTCATCCGAGGACAGCCTTTCAAAATCCCAGACCTGGAGCACCAGCACAGCTGGCGTCTTACACTCCATCTTCTCCAAGGAAAAGATGTTCTCCCTCTTGGTGATGACCATTTGCTTCTCAGCTGGGAGATACTGAAACGGAAACAGGAAGCGCCAGTTGAAGTTCCCCTCGCCGGTCAGGGAGTTGTAATGCACGTCTGTCTCCTGCTTGTCATCTTCCAAACCCTTTATCCACCTGAATAAAGGCAGAACAAGAACTAAACACACATTCTTCAGGCACCAGTATAATTGAGAGTGATTTCACTAGTTTCAATGTGGTCAGAGATCATAGTTTTAAGATTATGATATCATTAGATTTAGATGGAAGTTTCATTGATTCTAAAAGAGGTTAAAGGGCCTGAAACAGAGACAGACCCACATTCTAAGCCGTGTTGGGGAAGCATTCAGTTGTTCATGGGCAGACCGGAAGTCCCATGCAATGAAGAAGGAAAATGCAGGAGATGTGAAAGTAGAACCAGTTTCCTTTTATCCTGGGAGCCCTCTTTGTTAGGGGTGCCACCTCTGCACCTGGTATTACAAGATTGCCTACTACACCAAGGCCTCTAAACCTGGCCTAATTTAGACCTGTGATTGCAGGGCTGTAACTGGCCACCTTCTCTCTGGTTGTGGGTCTCAAAAACCCAGCAGGCCTGCATCTGTGTGGCCTGGAGGGTACCAGGGCTGCCTGCACCCACCTGGGCTCCAATCCTGGCTCTAGCACTTACTAACTGTGCAGCCGTAGACAAGTTATCTAACCTCTCTGTGCCTCGGTTTGCATCTGGAAAATGGAAGCAGTGACAGCACCTAGTTCATAGGGTTGTTCTGAGAATTATCCTATACTAGAGGCCCAGGGCACAAAATTTGTGCACAGGTAGGGTCCTTAGTGGCTGCCAGCCACTGGCCGGGGCCTTCCTTCATTCTGTGCCGCCCCCTGGTGGTCAGGGCACATCATAGTGAGTGATCGAACTCCCAGTCAGTCAAACTCCTGAGGGGACACTTTGCATATTAGGCTTTTATATATATAGATAATAAAAGCCTAAGATGCTAAGTGTCCGACTGTTCAACCAGTCACTATGACGTGCACTGACCACCAGGGGGTGGCGCAGAATGAAGGAAGGCCCCGCCCCGGCCGGTGGCCGGCAGCCACTAGGGACCCTACCTGTGCACGAATTTTGTGCCCTGGGCCTCTAGTATAGGATAATTCTCAGAACAACCCTATGAACTAGGTGCTGTCACTGCTTCCATTTTCCAGATGCAAACCGAGGCACAGAGAGGTTAGATAACTTGTCTACGGCTGCACAGTTAGTACACGGTCCCTCCCCTGGCCCCAGTCATGCACCGGTGGAGTCCCTCAGCTTGGCCTGAACCCTCTCACAATCTGGGACCCCTTGGGGGATGTTGAAGAGCTGGTTTGAGCCAGATCCCCGTAGACCAGGCCAAGGGACCCCACGGGTGCATGAATCCGTGGACCAGGCCTGTAATATGAGATAATATGGTAAGTGCTTTTGTACCCCATATTATCTATACAGAAAAAACTCAAAATAACGGACTGATTCAGGCGAGGGGTTGTCTGTTAAAGCTGAAAGTCCGTTATATTAATAAAATGGGTTTTCGAATGTATATGTTAAAAAAATCGACAAATTGTTTACCTGTTTTTACTTATGTAGACATGTTTGTGTAATTAAAATTAAGTCTGTATGGATTAAAGTTTAATCTCACAGAAAAGTTTTCTATATGTATTACTGTAATTTTAAATTTATACCGAATAGGTCTAGTCCTATATAATAAAAGCCTAATAGCATTCACCAGTCACAGTAAGTAAGCAAAGGCACACGGCTGGGGTATGGGGTTGGGGGGTGGGGTAAAAGGGACAAGATTTAAGGACATAGTAGAAATGGGAGCATCAATGAGACAGAAGGCTTCCTGGTTGGGGAAGACAAAGAGATACCCAGATGAGGCTGAGATGAGTTTTTTTTCAGGGCGATACATGTTTATGTCACTTTTGCTTTTGATTCTTTACTCCCTTATCTCTCTCCCTGACTAGAGGCTAAAAGGAAGCCTACAAAGGCACTTGTGTCATAGCCCAAGTGTAAGAGAGACATAAAATCCTCACTCCCTGAGTCCTAGGTTAGTATCTTTTTTATCAGTAGAACTAGCGAACAGGAAGTTTTAAGTTTTACCATTTGTATTAGTCTTACAATCTTATCACTTACTCTTCCATCAATAGTATCACATCTCTCTACTTCCTTCAGATGTAAATGTATTTTAAATGTTAACCCTTTTCGGTCCAACGTGGAGGCTGACTCGACAGACCAGGCGCTAGGAGCAGGTCCAAAGTCAAACTGAGGTCTAGTGAGACAGATAACTTCAACATTCAATCCCGTCAATTAATATGGACCAGACTGTTTGAATTCCAAAAATAAATTGGACCACAAGGGTTAATAGAAAAGCCTACATATACAATATTTAACTTAAAGAGATGCCTATATAAGATTTCCTCACAAAAATATTTTCATGAGATACTAATTCTTAACAAGGTGACCAAATAAGACAAATACTTGACAAAGCAAGTGCCCTTATCTAACAAGGTGAGTAAGATGAACTCCTTTTGTGGGATGTGGGTGGATTAGCTTCCTTGAGGCATAGATTTGCTTAGGGATTAATTAAAGACGTGAGGAGGGGAAGAATAAGAAGGATGGAGTTTGTTAATGACCTTACCCTTTAACATAAATATCACTTGATTTTTGTCCTGTGAAGATATTCTCATCCTCTAAAATGACATCTTCAGTGTTCCAGATGGTTACTCTCAATTCATATCTGGAATAAGGGAAGGCAGCATTAGGTTGAAAACTATGAAAATTAGTGGGTGTCTATGGGATTCTGTTATTGCTTTGAGTCTGTAAGTTTCCTCAACTTAACCAAGTTCAAAAATATCAACATTTAAGGTCTTGGCTCTATCAAAACCAAGCGTCCCAGCTGGAATCACCAAGGACATGAATTTCTCTGAGAAGATCCTCCTTCCATTAACCAACAATTTTCAGAATGTTGAAGCTTGGTAATAGCCCCTACCATAGAACAGGGACCACCACTCCAATCTCTACACCCCCCTGCTGTTATTGGCCCGGTAGAAAGTGAAATATAATTATCAGGTGCCAACTGATCAATGTAACACCAGTAATAGCCCCTACCATAGAACAGGGACCACCACCCCCCTGCTGTTATTGGCCCAGTAGAAAGTAAAATATAATTATCAGGTGCCAACTGATCAATGTAACACATGAGACACCAGCTCAAATGTCATGATCATTCAGTCTGCTACCATGGTCTCTCCCCTGAAGGTGGGGCTGCAGTTGACTTACCCTTTGGGTTGCCTTGGTGAAATGTCAACAGGAGGTCCAGGCTGAGGCATATCTTTGGGAAACATGTCCACCCACATCTGCAGGCGGCCCTTATTAAGAAAAGACCTCCTTTAGCTTTGGGGGGGCGGGGGTACCACAT
Organism: Myotis brandtii; assembly: GCF_000412655.1. Lineage (NCBI taxonomy): Eukaryota > Metazoa > Chordata > Mammalia > Chiroptera > Vespertilionidae > Myotis > Myotis brandtii. The sequence continues at coordinate 2,557,852 of NW_005368860.1, forward strand.
GAGCAACTGATCATTCACAGTTTTAATAGATCTCTTTACAAGAAATGGATATTAAATACAGCTTAGTCACTTTATACATGTTTAGAATATTTGTTGACAAAGATAGAACTGACATTATTAAAAAATTATTTTTTTATTAATTTCAAAGAGGAAGGAAGAGAGAGAGAAAGATAGAAACATCAACAATAAGAAAGAATCATTGATTGGCTGCCTCCTGCACGCTCCCCATTGGGGATCGAGCCTACAACCCAGGCATGTGCCCTGACTGGGAATTGAACCCTGATCTTCTAGTTCATGGGTCAATGCTCAAACACTGAGCACCAGTTGGGCTCATATAATAGTGGCCTCTTCCACTCTCAAAATGGCCACAGTTTGGATAAACAATTCTATGATCATCTCAATTATGTGAGATCATTTATGTAAGGGACCTAGTACATAGAAGGCTCTTAATAACATTTATCTTCTCTTCCCTTCTAAGCCCTAACCTGGATTTCTAGTTATTTTTTTCCCATCCAGTTTCTTCTTACTAGTTCTTCAAGGTAAGCCACCATCTATTGCTTCTCTGGGAAAATTAGTGGGCTGTGTGCCTACTGATAGAACTTTCGGCAAGAGCTTGAACATACCCAATGGGTTTTGAAGTTTCTCAAATGTCAGAATTCTTCCAAAAGAGTTTGGCAGCTCATTCATAAAAAGGAAAAAGCACCGAGTCCAACACTGACTCCAGGGCAGAGTTTCTCGACCTTGACATTACTGACATTTTGGGCTGAATGATTGGTTCTTTGTTGTGAGAAGCTGTCCTGTGCAGTGTAGGATATTTAATAGGATCCTGTCCTCTGCCCCCTAGATGTCAGTATCATCTCCACTCACTTGAGGGAACCAAAAATATTTCCAGACATTGCTAAATGTCCTAGGGCAGGGCAGTGTGTGTGTCACAATTGTCCCTCTTTGAGAACCATTATTCTAGGGCACACAAGATTAACTTTTAGGGGAAAGTCACATTCCTTGGGGATGAACACTTGTATCGGGGCCAGATCTGACTTGGCCACTACCTGCTCCATCCCTGGCTTATCCTTGTGGTACAGCGGACGGGTTTCTATGTGCTCAGGAACCAGCCTACACCCAACCTCTGGGATATCATTCCAAGAGTGTAAAACTTTGAGGGCCAAGTGCTCGTAAGACTCCACCGTCTCATCTGCGTGGAAGAAAGAAAAACAGAGATTTGTCAGCTGTGTGTTCCTATATGGGGACAGTGATGGGCTGTCAGATGCATTTTAAACACACTTAAAGTTTTTTTTAAAAAAATATATTGAGACACAAGAAAAGCCAGCAAAAGAGAAAAAGAACAAAGAGAGAATGGAAAGAGGTGGGGGTAGTGAGGTAGGAAGGGGAAGGATATTGGAAATTTAGAGAATGAGACATGAGATGGTTTGATAAGAAGACCCAGAGAACAGTCAGGGGTCTTGGAACATAGGTCTCCTTGAATCAGATTTCTGCAGAGTCTATAAATCACTAGCTGGGCTTCAAGGTTCTGGAGAGGATATGTTTCTTGGAGATACAAAGCTGTTTGCTAACACCACAGTGTGAGAGGGCCTGGGGATCAGCATGACCCAAACAAGGTGGGGAAATGGGCACAATCTATGTTCATGGATGTTCTCTGTGTTTTCTCGTTACTGCTTGGGATTTCCCTCCTACCATCTCCAGCTCGGAGAAAAGGTTCTTTGATCTATCCTTTACCAAAGAAGGTAACTCATGATAACAACTACTGGCACAAACATTATTTGCAAACATTATATGGCAACAACTGTTGAAAGGATCAAAACTTCTTGACAAAGACTGGAATGGCTACAGTTGACATAGGAAATTGAGCTTTTTTTTTTTTTCATAAAAGGGGGGGGCACAAAATAAATCTCCCAATAGTAGTAATTATAATTAGTAAAAGTTGATAGGGACAAACAAGCAATCAATGGACTAAATCTTTGTCATGAAGTTTAATCCATCAAGAACGGATCTTGAACATAATTTTAGATTTTTGGAGGGCAAAAAATTGTTTAATCATGAAATACAGGATACTGACCAAGAAACTAAATAAAGCATAGTGTGAAAGAGAATATTTGTCAACATAAATTAATCAATATGTCATAAACACACTATTTAAATGTTAATTAATTCTGCATTTAAGAACCTTCAAGAAGTTTCCGGGGTCAAAACAACATGGTAAAAAGAAATCTTGACATCAGTTTGTGGGATCAACACAGCAGTGTCAAAACATCCTGTGGCATGTCCTTAATTGGGTTCTTGGCATTAGAAGATGCACCAAACAGACAAGGGTGACAGTACAAGAATTTCTCTGTATCATTAAAGTAAAGGTGACTTTTCTTCTCATCTTAAGTTTATGAAAACCTCCCTGGGACCTTCCTGGTAGGTGCCATGATATTCCTATGGAAAGTCTCCCTTTTAGTGTTGAAATCAGAGTTGTTGGTATAACATTTATGGGGGTAATTTTGGTTGTGTCCAAGGATTTACTGTATATAACATTCTTTTTAAGGTCATTGCCTACCTTCTGCCACATCAATTCTAGTTATGTGATCTCTAGAAACATCACAAATGTGCAAAAGTCGGTATGAGAAAGTGCATGGTAGCATTAAGTGTCACTGCAGAAAGTGGACACAATGTAAATAAACGGCAAAACCATACAATGAATATTATCAGTGATCATTTCAAAGCACAAGGGAGAATTGTCATGATCTATTGGAAACAGAAAAGACAGGATACAAAACTACATGACATTTATAATTCTATAAAAATGTGATA
>NW_005368860.1:2561208-2574464 GCF_000412655.1 Myotis brandtii
TAAGTTTATGAAAACCTCCCTGGGACCTTCCTGGTAGGTGCCATGATATTCCTATGGAAAATCTCCCTTTTAGTGTTGAAATCAGAGAGTTGTTGGTATAAACATTTATGGGGGTAATTTTGGTTGTGTCCAAAAATTTACTGTATATAACATTCTTTTTAAGATCATTGCCTACCTTCTGCCACATCAATTCTACTTATGTGATCTCTAGAAACATCAGAAATGTGCAAAAGTAGGTATGAGGAAATGCATGGTAGCATTAAGTGTCACTGCAGAAAGTGAACACAATGTAAATAAATGGCAAAACCATAAAAATGAATATTATCAGTGATCATTTCAAAGCACAAGGGAGAATTGTCATGATCTATTTGAAATAGAAAAGACAGGATACAAAACTACATGACATTTATAATTCTATAAAAATGTGATAATAGCACGCGCACACACATGCACACAAACTGTAAGGAAATGAACCAGCATGCAACATGCTTATCTCTGCTTTGGGGATTATAAGTGATCTGCATTGTCCTCTTTACTTTTCCACATTTTCTCCCATGAGCATGCATCACTTTTACCATAGATGACCACTGTCCCCGGCCACCAACACCACCAGAAGCAGGCTTTTCAAAACAGCAAAGTCAGGGGGCTGTGTTGGGGGAAGTTACCCGAGTCCTCTTCAGTGAAGACTGTTTTTCCAGAAAAGACCTGGCTTCCGATCTGTATTTTCCCGGGATGGAAGTAGGGCCCATCCAGCTTGTTGTCCTTGCAGAGCTTGGCGAGGATTTCTGTGGGCTTGGACGTGTCTCTCCAGGCGTTGTATCCTTCTCTGCAAAGTGGAGGGAGGACAGAGAGGGGAGGCCCGGCTTCCCCTGGAAGGACACACTCCCTGTCCCTATTCAAAGGGCCCCTAAGATCCGCGTGGTTTCCTTCAGATTCGACTTGCCGTTCTATACACTTGGGCTAGCGGTTTTTGTTTTGTTTTCTCTCTTTTCTGGTCTAAACCTCTGCATATGATGCTTGTATGAAAAGCAGGACTGCTGAATAGCTTGACATAAAAATCTTTTGTAAGTTGTTTATTTTTTTTAAAGAAATGTACTTTAAAAAATTTGAAGCAAGATTCACATAACATAAAATTAACCATTATAAGGTTGACCAAATTCAGTGGCATTTAGAACATTCACAATGTTGTGCAACCACTATCTCTATCTAGTTCCAAAAAATTTCCATCACCCCAAAAGAACCCTGTGCCCATCAAGCAGTTCCTCCTCGTTCCTCCCCGCTCCCTTTTTGGCAATCACCAACCTGCTGTCTCCACGGATTTCTTTGCAGGCTGTTTTTGTTCTGCTTCTAACAGAATAGCCATTTGGCTGCTATTTATTCTTAGAGAAAAGCCTAGCTCATTCTTTCAGTTTCTCTGCTTTTTTCCTCCCCTCTGCTCCCTCCACCCCCAAATCATACTGTAGACTCATGACATAGGCAGAAAGTCTATGCGTGTTGTTTCTAAATCTGTCCAACCCTTTCATCCCTTAAGAAGAGCTGTTTTAAAAGTTATTAACTGGCAATGAACTGCTCTCTAAGAGCCATGACTAAGATGAGCTTGGATTTCTCTGCACATTGGGACCCAGGATTCATCAGAACTTAACTTGTCTAAGCATTTAAATCAATCAAAACATGGCTACAAAGCCGTTGTCCTACATCGTGCCAGAGATACGAGGGCCCTGGAGTGACCATCCAAACCAAGGCCAGAGCCACACACAGGCCTCCCCAGACACAGGTGCTCTTGTCTTATTCTAAAACTTTTTCAGTGAACAAAGGTTATAAGTTCGCTGACTAAACTATTTTGCTCATAGGTAGTTCCACTGTCTGGAAATTCTTCTGAACAAAGGATGCACCACGCTGGCCTGTGGCTTCCTGCCCCGACTTTGGAGTTAGTTCAGCTAATCATGTTCTGAATGGTAGCCTCTCCTGTACTTGTGGGTGATGAGAATACCTCGGAGGCTTATACAGTCACTGGGGTGCCAACACTGAACTGGCTTCCTGGGCTCAGAGGAGAGGAGGCCAGCCGTAGACACGTGCCTGAAATCATGCCGTGAAGGGAACAAGCACACAGACTCTGTTCATGTGCATCTAAATGGGGACAGCCCTCCTACAGAGCCATTTGGACGTCTATACTAATTTCAATGGAATAATCCATATCTGCAGATGAATACTGAGCGAATTGTCAGAGGGGTGTGCAATGGCTTTTGTATGCTTATAGCAGCAATATTTCTAGTGGAATAAAGAAGAAAAATGTAAATGTCCTAAAGTTCACAAAGGCAAACTGGTCATATCATGTTATAATAAATTCGTATAATGGAACACCATAGAGTTAGTAAAATAATTATGTTGAAGGATGTTAATGATATTTTAGAATGCTTACAAAGCTTAGTGAGACAAGTGATTTACAAAACTGTACAGAGAGTATAAATCTAACTTTGGGGGGAAATAGCATAGAAAAAAACACTAAAAGGAAATACATAAAATTTCTTTACAGAAGTTATCTCTGGATGGAATAATTTGAGCATTATTTTGTACTTTCTGTATTTCCTAAATTTTCTACAATGAACATATTATTTTATATTCATAAAAATATTTGTAAAAGTATACCATGAAAATCTAATGAATGTTTTTATATTTTCCTAGCTGAAATTTGTAATTGTAAGATTCTAATTTTTTTCTTTAAGATATCAGTTACATTTTTTTTTTAAATAAAGCTGGTAGTCTATACTTTCAAATTAAGCAGAATTCAAAATCTTTGTAAAGAGTGAGAGCTGGGCCCACACTTGCTCCATTTTTAAGTTGGGGATAACGGCTCACTGGGTTTTGAGAGAATTGACTGAAATACTCTATGGAAGGTGCTTGGTATGTCATAGGTGTTAGTTATAATTAACTGGGGTGTTGGCATTTGTGTTATAATAATCATTCTTCTGGCATCACTCCCCTTCATGGAACTCTGCCCACCAGGCCCAGCTGATTGAGTGAACACATGCAATTCAGCTCCTGGCTCTTGAAGGACCTTCCCTGGGCCCTACATCAGTGCTGTCTCCCCAACCCAACCCCCCTCCAGGGCAGCGAGCATTTTCCTCAATCCCGCCCTGCTGGTGGGGAGCCCATTTGAGACACTGAAGCTCAGCCTTGGCTGGCCTTCCTGGAGGAGGTGATCTAAGCCCACAGCCTCGGGACCTCGGGAGGCCAGCAGTGTCTGCGGGGAAAGCACTTACATCTCGTACTGGCTCTGCAGGCCGCAGATGCGCTGACGGGGAGCCCATTTGAGACGCTGAAGCTGAGCCTTGGCTGGCGTTCCCGGAGCAGGCGATCTGAGCCCACAGCCTTGGGACCTCGGGAGGCCAGCAGTGTCTCTGCGGGGAAAGCACTTACATCTCGTACTGGCTCTGCAGGCCGCAGATGGCGCGGTGTTTGCTGTAAAAGCGGTTCTCCAGGTCGATCCTGGTCTCGCCAATGAGGTCATCTGTCCCGATCATGTCATGGTCGTAGATCAGGACGGAGAGCAGGGACTCCTTTGGGAACGTGGCCTGGATCTCAAATGACCTGCGGTCCAAGCAGAGGCTTTGGGAGTCAACATTTGGCGACAGGGGACATTTCCCAGCTTCGCATTTAGCGAGCCTGCAGTCCGCATGAACGCACTAAACACTCAGGAGATATTTATGTGGTTTAATTTTTCACTAAGACACAACAATTTCCAATTCTGTTGTCACTTTTCAGTAGCCATTAATCTCCTCATTCATGGGCCAGCCGATTCCTTCTTTAACTAGGGGGGCAGCTAGATGGAGAGGAAGATCCCTGGGTTTTGGTCTCAAACTGATTTCCAGCCTTGGTTTTGAACCAGTACCTTCCTGATTGTAAAACATGGGAAAGTTTCTTCATCCCTTAGGCTCCTTATGTGTAAATGGAGATAAGCGTCTTCTTTATAAGACAGTGAGGTGGTTAAATGCTGTTTTTACAAAGCGCACATTTTACTTCCAGGCATTGAACTGGTGCCCAATAGATTGCCATTCCCGTTCCCGCCCACTTTTGCTCCATCGGGGAGTACAGCTGAGCTTATTTGAAATGAGAGCCCTATACAAGATGGACAAACCCTAAAGCAGTGGTTCTCTACCTTGGCTGCACATTAGAATCACCTGGGAATTTTTTTTAAAATCCTGATTTCTGGGCCTCATCCTCCGGAAATTCTGTTTCTTTGTTACTAATGTTGTGGCCCCACCCCAAAAAAAAGAAACAGAATTTCCGGAGGATGAGGCCCAGAAATCAGGATTTTAAAAAGATTCCCAGGTGATTCTAATGTGCAGCCAAGGTTGAGAACCACTGCCCTAAAGACTAGGCTGGCAGGGCTGGAATGCCGTCTCTACAGAGTCTGAGCCCCGAGAACAGAGACCCGCCGTCCTCATCTCCGCACGGTTGCAGCCTGCATGCCCCTGCACAGAGTAGGCAGCAGCGTTTCCCTGAGCTGCCAGGGACCTCAGGGGTCACCATATCCAATCCCTTCACTTTATAGATGAGGACGTTACAATCCAGAGAACACAAGTGACTTGGCCAGGGGCATAAGTCAGGCCCAACGCATAGAAGTGCCGGTTTTCTGACTCCTAGTTCTGGCTCTTTCCTGGATGCCACGTCAGTGCAAGGTGTTAGAGTCCATCCTGCTGCTGGACTTCCTGGGACAATGCATTATCCATGCGACTGAGCATTAGAGAAGCTAAGAATTAAACCCTGCATTTTAGGGAAATGTCGTCCTGAAAGCCAAATCAAGACACACCAATGTTTCTCTACTGTTCTCGGGGCAAGGTGGGGTGGCCTGGGAGCAAGGGACAGGGAGGAGGCGGGAGGAAGGGAGATTGAGGACCCATTATTTCCCACGTGCCCGAGGGCCTGTCTGGGCTGCTGCCCTCGTGCTCAGATCCACGCGGCCCTGACTCTCACTCTCTGGTGTGGCAGGAACTGCAATCACAGCACAGCCTGAGCCAATTAACCCTCGCCCCCCCCCCTCCCCCAGAGAAAAAGGCAGCCAGCTCCAAGCTTCCGGGACTGTAACTGACTAAGGCAGCGGGAGCAGGCTGTGTGGGGAAGAAATTAGCATCTTCCACCTAAAGACATAGTACTGCCTCCCTGGAATCCAAACAGTAATTGATTCTGGAGGCATCTCACAAGGAAGCATCCAGCTGCCCATGTCTGAGCTTAGCTGCCACCAGGAAAGGACTTAAGTGCTAACTGCCCCTGGCAACCATGCCGACTCCATGCCTCTGTTCCATCTCCTGAGCCGTGTGCTCACAGATTAACCTCTCCTGGCTCTTCACTGGGGCTGTCTCACCATCTCTAGGTCCAATGGTGGTTTGAGAAATGCACCGTGAACTGGGTAAAAACTGAGCCTTTGAAAAATCAGTTCCTCTGAGCTTCAGAGCAACGATGTTCCACTGTTTCTTTGTTCAGTTATTAGTTCTCTTGCTAATTCCTCTGTTCACTGGACAGTAATTACACATCCACTATGTGCCAGGCACTGTGGTGACTAAGAAAACAAGGAACCACCGAAGTCTGCAGACAGGTGCCATTCAGGCTGATGCACAGTGACAGGCCCTATTAATTCCCACCGGAAACTGACTGGAGGTTTGTCCACCCATCTGTTCATTCATTCGTTCATCATTCATTCACTCACTTATTCCTTCTACTAGTACTCACTGGGCATGTGCTCTGTGCCGTGCCATGCCCTGTCCTGGGTGCTGGGGATGTGGCATTGAACAGGCTAGACCAGTGATGGCGAACCTTTTGAGCTCGGCGTGTCAGCATTTTGAAAAACCCTAACTTAACTCTGGTGCCGTGTCACATATAGAAATTTTTTGATATTTGCAACCATAGTAAAACAAAGACTTATATTTTTGATATTTATTTTATATATTTAAATGCCATTTAACAAAGAAAAATCAACCAAAAAAAATGAGTTCGCGTGTATGCCCTGTCCTGGGTGCTGGGGGCGTGGCGTTGAACAGGCTAGACTGAGTCCCTGCTCAGTGGAGCTTACATTCCAGTGGGGAGATAAGAGACAACCAATAAACACCCAAACATGTCAATTCATGTCAGAGGCCGTAAGGAAAAGCAGGCGAGGTGCCAGGGGTCACGGGTGGAGCCTGTGGCATCCTCATTCAGTGGTGAGGTCCCAAAGAGGGAGTCCCTGACCCCACCCAGGTCAGGCCCAGGAGCCTGCCGCTCTCCCTGCTGGAACACTGCAGGAATGAGCCAGCAACTTTTGTCGCTGAGTCACCATTAAATACCATTCCAACAAAGCATCCACATGTGGAGGCTTCTGGAAGAGTCTGCAATGCCCAGGCGGGAGAAATATTGCATCACCCCCTTCTCCTGTTTACCACAGCCATCAGCGGGCGTAATACAGCCAGTCTAATTCAGGGCGCTGTGGTGAGAGTGGCAAATAAAAAGTAACTGCAAAGCACTTGGCAAAATGAAGTGCCGGTTACATAAACGGCAGATAATGATAAAGGTCACCTCTGGATCAGGGAAGCGAGGGTGCATTTCCCTGGCATCGTTGTAATCATTTCATAAACCTGAGCAGGCACAATCATTTATTTCATTTCCTCGGGAGCAGGAAAGTGTAAGGGTTTGGCGCTCATCAAATGTCAGAGGGTCCGAAGAGATCGCAAATGTGGAAGTGAATTTAAATAAGGTTGATGGAGATTTCACTCCACACTCCTGTTACTCAGGAAACCAGGAAATTAAATACACTTAACATATATCTGTTGCTAAAATGATTATTAAGAGAGAGAGAGAGGAAAGGTATGTGTTTTGAGTACCTCTTATGGGCTAGCATAGCCTACAGTGAGATTCTATACATTTAATCTCCTAAAGCAGCGGTTCTCAACCTGTGGGTCGAGACCCCTTTGGCAGTCGAACGACCCTTTCACAGGGGTCGCCTAAGACCATCCTGCATATCAGATATTTACATTACGATTCATAACGGTAGCAACATTACAGTTATGAAGTAGCAACGAAAATAATTTTATGGTTGGGTCACAACATGAGGAAAGGTATTTAAAGGGCCAGAAGGTTGAGAACCACTGTCCTAAAGACGCCTGAGAGTCAAGTCACTGTTGTTGCTTTACAGATGAGGAAAACCAGGATCAGAGAGGTTAAGCCACCTGCATAAAGTTACACAGCCTGTATGTGGCAGAATGAAACCCGAATCTGCTTGACTCCAAAGTTAACAGCAATCAGGTGCACCAGCTCAAGCAGGGAACACGAATGTGCGGCACACCTGTTAGCAGACAAATGGGGGTGGTGGGGTTTCTGTGAACGGGGGAAAGCCTGGTTCACCCAACATGCACACATGCAACACACTTTGCAGGAAAACAAAGCACGGTGGGGGACACAGTTCAACCTTTTTACTTTGGGGGTCACCTCAAATGAGCTGCAAAATGATACGATGGGAAAATCCCTTTGGCAGGAGACAAGACCAAAGGTGTGGCCCCTTCTCCACTCGAGCTGTGTGAACTTGAATGAGTTTCTAAACCTCTCTGGGCCTTGGTTGCCATGTTTGCAAAAAGGATACATCCCTGTCCAAAAGCAGGAGGCTGAATCTAGGAGAGATGAAGATCTAGGAAAATCATTATTGGAGAACCGTCGGCGTGAGGATCACCATGTACCACCTTATACCTGAAGGGACCAAAGAAGTTGGCCTTTCTCCACAAAGCAGAAGTTAACATCTAACCTCCTGCCACCACGTACTCAGACACACCCCTGTACACAGCAGCCCCTGCCCCCTCCAGATGCACAGCAGGAGCGACTCCACCCAGATGGCCACTGACCTTCCAAACACTGGGTTCAGCTGCTTGGGGATGTATTTGTCTCGGTCCTTGATTTCTGTTTTGCCAAGCTTGACCACAATGTAGGGATCCGATTTGCCATCTGGATCGGCTGGGCTAAGATTAAATGCCTGGGGGCGAGAAAGGACATCCCCTTGGTCCAGAGGTTCCCACCACTGGCTGCTCACTGGGATCCCTGGGCAGTTTAAAATACACAGACGCCCCACTCCCACCATCCCCAGGTGTTGATTTACTTGGCCCTGGGCTTTGGGCTTTTTAGAAGCTCCCCAGAGGACTCTAGTGTGCCGCCAAGGCTAAGAACCACTGCATTAGCTCCCCATGTTGCTGTTAAGAGCTATCAGCTTTGCCGAAGTTCAGCATTCTCTGGAGTTGTCTGCCTGGGGAAAGCAGCGCTTGGCACAGAGGCATGAGGAATTTGCTGGGCCAGGAGGCAGAGGCATGCATTTGAGTTCTGGTTCTGGTTGGGCAGTCTGAGATCTGTCAAATCAGAGCCCAGAAGGATTGGGCTCTGAGTCCATGACCCCATCAGTCTTGCATTTAGCACTGGCTGATTAATGATCTGTTTCTCAGAGTGAGTCTGGCTCCAGAGAAGCTGGGCAATAAAACATCACAAGCAACACTTTTTTTAAAAAAAAAATCCTCACCTAAGGATATGTTTTTACTGGTTTTCAGAGAGAGAGAGAGAAAGAAAACACACATCGATGTGAGAAAAGAAACATCAATCAATCTGTTGCCTCCCATATGTGCCCTGACTAGAGATCGAACCAGTAATCTAGGTATGTGCCCTGACTAGGAATCGAACCCGAAACCTTTTGGTGTACAGGATGACGCTCCAACCAACTAAGCCACCCAGCTAGGGCAGCAAACATTTTCTAAGAGAAAGTGGGGGTAGGGGGTCAGTGAGGAATGAGGCTGAAAAGAGGGAGAAACTCTGTAGGGATGAGAGCTGAGTGAGAAACAATCCGTAGTCAGGACTCTATCCTACAGATGGGATGGCATGAGCACACAGAGCTATATTTTCAAGGAGTTCATGAGAGCATGCTTAATAGCCACATTTGTAGACAATCTACATGTGAATTACTTAAGGGGAAACTTAATCCAAAATGGTCCCTTCATCACATCGCTCAATTTTAATCATCCACGCTGCAGTTATCTCTGACTTTCATTTTATTTACCTGACCCTTTGTTTCTATTTAATACATTCTTAATGCCCCACTATCTCCAGCTAGTATGTAATCGCCAAGAGAGCAAGGCTACTGGCTGTCTTGCTCATTATATTATTTCCAGGATCTCGAATACAGTCTTCTTAATATTTGTTGCATGGATGAATAAATGGATGCTAACATTAATTCAGAAAAATGCTAGGTGGCTACTAAGAAGAATGAGAAACGCCTGTATATACTGATCTGGGAAAATGTCCAAGTTGTATTACTAGCTAAGAAAAGAAGATAGGAGATCAATATGTAATGTATCAAGCAGGATTCTGTTAAATAACTACCAGGGAGGAGCTGTAGACAAGTGGAAATAGATCTAGATTTATTTGTATCTGCAGGTGAAAGTAAGTTATTTCTGGGGGTGGAATTGCAGAGGGGGGGGATTTTTCTTTCTTTCTTCATGCAACTTTTAAGTAGTATTATTTTTACTTTGTTGGTGTTTTATTAAATGAAAATATTTTTTAAAAATATATTTTTATTGACATCAGAGAGGGAGAAAAAGGGAGGGATAGAAACATCAATGATGAGAGAGAACCATTGATCGGCTGCCTCCTGCACACCCCCCACTGGGGATCCTGTAGGCATTTGCCCTGATCAGAAATAGAATTGTGACCTCCTGGTTCATAGGTCGATGCTCAACCACTGAGCCACGCTGGTCGGGCAAATGAAACGATTTCTAATTAACTTATGTAGTTAATGGGTAAAATCTTAGTGTGAGAGAGTAAACCACACAATCACTATTACTAGAAATGTCAATGAAAAGCATATACTGTCCATAATTACAGTGAATTTATCCTACATCCTGCAACCCAGGGCCGCCACCCCTGCTCTTCACTTGGCCAAGTCCTGCTTGTCCTCAAGTTCCGGCCCAAGCCCTCCCTCCTCCACTGTTTCCTGAGCAGGAGCTGATATGCATTCCTGGCCTCAGTCTAAAGGGTACTGGACATATAAAAGTGGGCTGTAGATGTTTGCTGAATGAATCAATACATAATGGTCCTTCTCCCATCTCTGGGTCCAAAATCTTTCTCCTTCCTTGTACTGCTCGAACCCTCTATTTCTGGGTTGCCCCAAATTTGTCCCAGAGAACCGTAGTTCTGCAGGGTTTTCTGTAGAGAGAAAAAAAAGTGTGGGGCAATAAGTTTAGATGATGCTGTTAAAGACTCGACAGTTAAATAGATTTCTTTGCTTCTGGAATTCTCAGAGCCTTGACTGTGCTAATGAGCCTTGTGGACCTCAGGGGTTGGTGAAGGAAAAAATATTATATGCACCACTTCTCAAATTTATTTGTACATACAGGAGCTATAGACGAGTGGAAATAGATCTAGATTTATTTGTATCTGCAGGTTAAAGTAAGTTATTTCTGGGGGTGGAATTGCAGAGGTGGGGTGATTTTCAAAGAAATTATCTCTCTCAAGACTTGAGTGACCTCCTGAACAAGATTTAGAAAAGGTTAATCTAAACCAGTGGTCGGCAAACTGTGGCTCTCGAGCCACATGCGGCTCTTTGGCCCCTTGAGTGTGGCTCTTCCTACGCCTTAGGAGTACCCTAATAAAGTTAATAACAATGTACCTACCTATATAGTTTAAGTTTAAAAAATTTGGCTCTCAAAAGAAATTTCAATCGTTGTACTGTTGATATTTGGCTCTGTTGACTAATGAGTTTGCCGACCACTGACCTAGGCCATATCGCCTCAAGAACCAGTCCTCACTCATCATCCACTGCCCTCCCCATCTGGCCTCCCTCAGATCTCCACAGCCTCTGCTTCCGATGCACCCTTCACTCCACTCATGGGCAGGGCCTCTAGTGTGCCCCATGAGATACCGTGACTCTCCTGGCCACAGAAATACCTTTCCCCCATGCCCAGGGGTCCAAATCCACCCCTTTCCATTGGTAGTGAGCAGAGCCGCTGGGTTGGAGCTGCAGCCACAAGGGGGCACCATTGCCCCACAGATGTTGGAAGGTGCCACCTCCATCCTATGGCTTGCAGAGAAGCAGGAGGGGGAAATGCCTGTCTCACAAAATCAGGAAATCTGAATAAGATGAACTCCAAGGGCCCCATCCTATGTCCAGATTCACCAGGCACAGCTAGTACAGTGACAGGCGTTCCACCTCCAGCCAGGCCGCCTGGCCCGTGGCAGGTCAGCTCTCCCTGTAAGAAAAGGGCTTTGCGACCCAGGTGATTCTAATGTGCAGCCAAGGTTGAGAATCACTGGTCTAAACTATCCTGTGGGTGGGTGTTTAGAATAAACTACCCAGCATTGCTAGTGATTCTTTACAAGTGCTTCTCATCCCCAAATCCCAGTGGTTAGAACACGCCTGGCACGTGGTGGTCGTGGCGATGACTATGAACATGTTAGTGGCACGATGGAAAGGGGAAGCTTAGTTCTCCTTTAGCACAAAGAAGAATTCATTTTTATTTTAGGCTTCCTTTATGTTTTTAAAAAAGGATGCAGGCAATGTCAGCAGAGAGTTAATATAAAATAAGACTACCGCAATCAAATAAGATTATGGAAATCAACTCCAAGTTCAGGAGATGAAAACAGATGCATGAACCACAGAGGTTCAGCAGACAACTGCTCAGACTTGGCCCTGAGCTTCCTGGCAATCAGGCCCCAACGTTTTACAATTAAAGTTTAGGGCTTGCATATTCAAAAAGTAGGGCAGAGAATGTTTTTCTGGGAAATACATTCAACATGGATTTCTCAGCGTCACAGAGCAGAGGCCTAGTAGGAGGGGCGCGGGAGAACCTCACAGTGGCAGCTGCCCTGTTTGTTTTTCTAACAGTCTTGCCTGGGAGCTTCCTGCTTCCAGCCTATTTGATTTTCTTCCCAGTTAGCAGCAAACCCAGAGAGCAAATACGGCTACACACATCAAGCCTGGAAAGCCAGCAGGTAGATGTCCACGTTACCACCCAAGCTTCACACCCCTGTTATGGAAGAACTGTGTCCTCTCAAAATTCACACGTGGAAGCCCTAACCCCCAGTGTGACTGTACTTGGAGAGGAGCATTTAGGCCCTAAATTTTAGGGAGGTAATTAAGGCTAAAGGAGCCTGAGGGTGGTGCCCTAATCCATCAAGACTAATGGCCTTATAAGAAGAGGGAGAGACACCAGAGCTCTCTCTCCCTCTCTCTCTCTCTCTCTCTCTCTCTCTCTCTCTCTCTGAATGTGCACACAGGCGAAAGGCCATGTGAGGGCACAGCCAGAACATGGCCATCTACAAGCCAGGGAGAGAGGCTTCCCCAGAAACCAATCCTGATGGCACCTTGATCACGGACTCCCAGCCTCCAGAACTGTGAGAAAATAAATGCCTGTTATTTAAGTGACCCAGTCGGTAGTGTTTTGAATGGCAGCCTGAGCAGACTAAGCCCCTCAGAGTAAACAGGACTGCTCACCGCCACAATGTACACCCGGATCATGACTTTGACGGGGTGGTTGGGTGGAATTCCTTGCTGGATTCTCAGCTGCCCGTTGTCCTCAGTGCTGGAATCCTCGGGGCTTTTGTAAATGCAGAAAGAGCCCTGGAAACACAAAACACCACCCATTGAAATGAGATGGTCATACGTCCCACCAAAAGCCAGAGAGGGCATAACACTGGGAAAATGAGCACAGCTGGAGTCAAACAGGAGCACCGGCCTTGCCCTCTGAGTGTCCTCAGAAGTTCACGTCGCCTGCCTGCATCTGGGCTTCTTCACGGCACCTCAGTGAATCGGTGTTGGCGGAGGAACACCTCCCCACAGGGCTGTTAGCATTATAACCAGGATCAAAATCCACATTGGCAGACTGCAATACCCATGTTCTTTCCAACCCATGACAGTGCATGTAAAGGGCCCAGCATGCGGAAGGTTCCTAGTGTGAACTGCTACTCTGTGATGCTGACACCGTGCCTCTGCCAGATGGAGGGTTTGTGTTGTTTGATTAATTATCCAACTAGTGGGTTCATGTAACTCACACATTTGGTAGGTCAGGGGTGGGAAGAACAAAGTTAAATACAGTGATTATTTTTTAAAATATATTTTTATTGATTTCAAAGAGGAAGGAAGAGGGAAAGAGAGATAGAAACATCAATGATGAGAGAAAATCATTGATTGACTGCCTCCTGCACACTCCATACTGGGCCAGCAACATGGGCATGTGTCCTGACCGGGAATCAAACCATGACCT
>NW_005368860.1:2575512-2576812 GCF_000412655.1 Myotis brandtii
TATTTTTAAAAATATTTTTATTGATTTCAGAGAGAAAGGGAGAGGGACAGAGAAATAGAAACATCAATGATGAGAGAGAATTACTGATTGGCTGCCTCCTGCACACCCCCTAATGGGGATCAAGACCAAAACCCAGGCATGTGCCCTTGACCAGAATCGAACCCGGGACCCTTCAGTTTGCAGGCCAACTGAGCCAAACGGGCTAGACCTGAAATGTTTTGTTTTTATTATAATGCATATAGACATGAGTTTTCCAAGTGGGAAATTATACGTATATACACTTTAGAAATGCAAAATTGAATTTAAGTTTGGTAATATAATTAAATCACTTATTCAAATTTTCTATCAAAATTATTTATCTACATTTGTTATTGAGATACATAATTTTCATACTCCCAGTTTTCATATCCACCAATATGCCTCTAGCTAATAGCCTCTGGCTAATGTTAAAATTGGTCTGATGGAACTGACTTCAGCTAATTAAAACTCCTGCTAATTTGAGTACAATGTACACAACTGCATGATGATGACAAGCTCCAAGAGGTGAGCCAAGGGGAACACACGCACTGTCAGTGACCTTGCTGGATCCAGGCTAACCAGTGTAAGTTATGCCGCTTTCTAACATGAGGATGTAGGAAACAGAAAACTAGCAAGCTCCATTGTCTTGGCTTACATGCTTGTTAAACCTTATTTCTCTCCATCAGTGATTATAATGAAGACAAAGTAAGTTAGTTCAGACAAAGACATTACTAGGATTGACTGAAGCACCAACAGGACCCCCTTCTGAGTTCCCACCCCTTCCATGGCGGCGATGGCTGCGTCCCCACACCTTCAAGACAGCCAGGTTGGGGATTTCATCTTCTTTGGGCTTCTTCTTGAGCATTTTATCTTTCTTCTTCTTCGGACCATCTTCTATATTCACCACGACCTCATCTGGTTTTGCATCTGTGGGTATTTAGTGGAAATTGTTAGACTTCTCACGGCTGCAGAGATGAGAAGAAACAAAGTCGCGCGCCCTCTTTCCCTTATTCTGGCATGTGTCATGACACTTCTTTTCAAAAAAGAAAGAGTAACATTTTGCTGTAGGACTGCTATAGTCTGTGCATTACAGAACTGGAGGAGATGCCACTCACATAGTAACGCAATGTCAGCAGATCCCCTGGGGCCAGTGTACTGGCCTGTCCTGGTACATGTAAGAACTCCTTAAACAAGGCACGGGGGGGCGGGGGGCTAACTGGTTTGGCTCAGTGGATAGAGCGTCGGCCTGCGGACTCAAGGGTCCCAGGTTCGATTCCGGTCA
>NW_005368860.1:2576994-2594494 GCF_000412655.1 Myotis brandtii
GCACGGGGGGAGGGTGGGAGGGGGAGAGATAATTTGCTCAGTCATCCAACTAACAGAGAACAGACTCAGGATGGACTGACTCCAAAGCTCTGAGTTACAGTCCCTCTCAGATCTGTTTATGAACTTAATCTAATTTAATAACCGGAGGCTCAAATATGTTAAGGGTCTTGCACAAAGCCACGAATGTAGTTAGAGAGATTACTCAGTAATTTTTTAGGAGCAGGCTCTAGAAATAAACTGCCTGAGACAGACTTTTAGCTCTATTAGATTCTAGCTGTGTGAACTTGGGCAAGTTACACCACCTCTTTGTACCTGTTTTACCATCTGCAAAATGAAGCCAGTACTGCTTATGTCATGAGATGGTCTTAGAATGACACATGCTAATTAGAAGTGGTCTGAGGAATGGAGCTTAACTCTAATTCTCCTGCTTCCATCGGTGTCACCTGAAACTGAGCACTGGCCACTTGGTGTTAGGGGTGTTTGTAGGCCAAGACCTTCTGTTGGCTTGAATCGAGTTTGAGGTCATTTCTAATCCCAGGCCTCTTACATTTGATTTCTGCCAAACCACATCCACCCAATCCTTGTAAACTGAGTTTGGGAAGCTAAATCCAGGTCACCTCTATTAAAGTTTATCATGTTGGTTTTGGCCTGTCATCCCAGCTCACTTCTATTTTTACTCTGCTGTTTCTACATTCAGATTGTCAGTGTAGGAACATGAGCCAAAGGGTTGATTTCAGCACTGAACTAGAGTTAGGAGACCTGGGAGCTGGTGCCAGTCCAGTTCAAATCAGCTACATGACCTTCTTAAAGTACTGTCATCTGACTGAGAATGTTTCCTCACCTGGGAAATTAGGGTATACAACTCTAACGTACCTCCCATTGCTTCCATTTAATAATTCTCTTCCAAATGGCCTTATTCTATGTTTAAATGCTCCCCAGAACAACTACTTACCTGTCTTGTCTTTCTTCTCTTTGAGATTTCTCTCCTTTTCCTTTGAGAAAAGACAGAGACCAGATTACTGACACTATCGTGCCTCATTTATTAATCCTGACTTGCTAAGTGTTCTAATTCAATTATGTCAGCCCTCTGCATTCTCAGAGATGCCATTTGAAAGAGTATGCAAATGGTCCCAAAGTTAACTCCCAAGTGAAGCCTCACTGTAAAGACCTGAGACCTAAGGGCAGTGAGATGCCCTGCCCTAGAGAAAAGGTGCCCACACTTCCTAGAACAGTGCCACCAAGCGGTAGACTCCCTGTCCTCCATGTGCAGTCGTCTCTCAGCCACTGGAAAACAGTCCCTGTCCTCACTATTTTCCCACCTCCCTGAAGCATCTTCCATCTGATCACCCCAGTCTGCCGCTGAGTTTACCTGCTGGCATGTTATGTTGTTGGGTTGGTCCCAGGAACTGGGCAGGTTGTCAGAGAAAGGGGAAAGGGCTGAGCACTCACCAGAAATGGTGTGTCCATTGCAACAAAAGGAGGGAGGCTGGAGGCAGGGACTAACACTTGGTTTGTTTATTTAACTACATATCAATCTTCGTGGGTAGCCCTAGATGAAGAAACTACGCTCTTTCCGAACTCAAGAATCAGAAGACTGTCTATTCAATTGCCTATGGTGATACCTGACTAATTTTCCTCTCCTTTCTTACTTGGGGGTGAGATGTCTTACCAAATTCCGCCACTGAGCTTTGGTTGATTCTCCAGACCCACTCCCCGCTGGTTCTCCAGCTTTATAACTCGATCCCTTTCATGTTCCATGTGCACGAGGCCCTGCTCTGGCCACACACTGATCATTCCCATTTGCTAAAGCCTAGACCTCTGACTTTACTTTGATACTTTCCCACATGAACTTAGAATCCTGCTGGACACCTGGAGCCCTTTGAGCTGGGGATCTCCAAGTGTACCTGAAGCCCCCATCGCTGATGCCCACCTGTCCAGAGACCCCGTTTCTCCTCGCTGGACCTCCCTGAGTCTGACTGCTAGACAGATTCTCCGGATGCCAGGCTGGACTGAACATCCTGCCAGCATTTTACAACAGAGCTGGTGTCCTAGGGTCAGCTCCAGCCAGAGGGTGGCTGTTAGCAATTCTGGGTCCCTGGTCCTTCCAGGCTTTGAACCCTTCTGCAATTCACAGAATCACGCCTGAGCAGGGCCTACCTATAGTGGATTTAAAAGAGGGGACGATGTGGAATTGGGAAGGTGGTGGGAGAGACAACTTTTCTATCGAGTCTCTTGATTGTCACCGCCAGGGGAGTCTCTACCTTCTGTGCTTTCTTCACGGAGGCATAGTATTTGGACCACCAGTCAATGACATTTTCAGCAGACTCATCTGCTATGGTCCTCTTCCTCCTTTTGGTGGACCTCCGGGAAGGTTTCCTGGCATCCTGGCAAAAGATGAGGATGGATTGTTAGTTAGGCCCCATGGAACTGCATGGAGCTGCTGGTGGCTGACTGGTTTCCTGAAAAGAAAGATGCACTCTGGGAGGCGGATGGAGGTGTGGGCAGGTTTTGTGGTTGCAGCTCTCTGTACCACTTCAATAAATGAAAGTTTAATAATCTGTTCATTCATTCATTTATGGAACAGGCAAGCATTTATTGAACAGATGTGAGATACTGTGCTTGATTTTGGGGAATTGGACGCAATCCCCACCTTTGGGAAGCTTACAGTTCAGGAGGGGAGACTGACTCATGATACAATGTGGTATAGTGGATAGGCATTAGCTTCAGACAGACCTGGGTTATAAGTCATTAAGCAATTAATTTAAATTTGTGACAATAATACCTGCCTACTTCACTGTTGTGAGGGTTAAGTGACATAATACAGACAATTCTCCTTTTGCATCATTTCTGATTTGGATGGGTACAAATAAATGACACCTACAACAGAAGTGATGGGGTAGGAGAGGTAGTGATACATGTTTGGCAGCATGGCCATATTTATTGCAGAAGACAGTTGTCCCATTGGAGGAGGCTATCTTTGCAAACACATCATGTACCCAATATCCATTCACAGACATCTCTTGAGTCCCTACCTATGATGTCCCAGGCACTCTATCAAATGCAGGGAATGCAGAGATGTTTAAAAAACTACCTTTGACCTAGTGGGGCCCACAGTTTTATGGTGACAACAAACACTTACACTGAGATTTCTAACTTAAAATGGCAGGGGCCATGCTGGTGGGAGAAAGAGGACTTCTCGAGGTGTCATAGAGGGTCACGCTGAGCCTGGATGAGACGGGAACAGCCTGAGGAAACATCCACTAATCTGTTATTCTGCTTTCTATTTCAGCCTTTACCATTTGCTGGGCAAGCAATCTCTTAGGACTTTCTTAAACTGTCTCCTTCAAGTCAACTGATGCCCAGGATATTATACTTAAGTTTATGGCACAGAAAGATAAATCGCATCCTTGGCTTACGGTTCTTTGTATATGTGTCCATCTCCCCTTCCAGAATCTTAGCTAACAGGGGATGAGAAGTCTCACTTCTCTCCAGAGTCCAGAAGACACATCTTTTTGTTCCACATGCCCTTGTACAAAGTAGGTTCTAAATATCTGGGGATTAGTCCTAGATGTGAAACCATTGTCTTTCCAAACGAACAAATTGACAAAAGTTTCTGTTCAATTAAATACTACTGTTCTGTTTGACTGGCACTTTAATTTCATATACGTTGACGTGTCTGATTCTACAACAGTGCTGCAAAGTGGGTATCAATATCCCCATTTTACAGATGAGAAAACTGATGCTCAGAAACGTGAAGTTGCTTGCTCCTGGTCACACAGCTAGTAGGTGGGAGGATTTGTATCTAGAGCCTCCCATACAAACTCAAATGAGCCTTGCGAGAAAACTGATGCTCAGAAACGTGAAGTTGCTCCTGGTTACACAGCTAGTAGGTGGGAGGATTCGTATCTAGAGCCTCCCATACAAACTCAAATGAGCCTTGTAAATATGAAGAGGGATTAGATTCTGACCTTAGCTTTTCCATCCTGTGGTGGCTCCCGGGCTGCAGGTGGGTGTTCAGCCGCCAGCATAGGGGATGAGTCGGGGATGTCAACCTGACTTGCCTGCTGAACCTGGGCAGAGTCAGGTACCACTGTGGGAGGTGGCTCAACGTCCACATAGATGTGATCTGTTGGGAGGTCCTGGGAGGAGCTGAGGGGCCCAGAGGGCTCAGTGGCTATTAGCGAATCTGAAATAAGCAAAATGAAAGCACATCAGGTTGGGCAACCTGGGCTATAGCAGGGAGGTCATTTCAGGGACCCAATACTGGGCACCAGGCAGCTCTGGATGCAAATATGGCAAGTGCCTACCATCTCTGAACCTCAGTTTCCTTAAAAGCACATCAGGTTGGGCAACCTGGGCTCTAGCACAGGGAGGTCATCTCAGGGACCCAATGCTGGGCACCCGGCAGCTCTGGATGCAAACATGGCAAGTGCCTACCATCTCTGAACCTCAGTTTCCTTGTTGACAAAATGACAGTGAAAATGCCCATGTCACTGGGGTCATAAATGAGATCAGGATGTAAGGCATTTGGTGCCTAATAGCTAATCAATAAATGGTCACACTTATTGATCCTCAGAGTAATTTTAATGAACAGAGGTCATTTATCACAGCACTGTTTGTGAAAGTGGGGAGCTGAAGGCAGCCTGGAGTCTAATATAAGGGAAAAGGAAAAGCAAAGTGAGGTAGATGCAGCGGGCAGTGGTAACAGGCTAATGTACACACAGCAGTATGCACAGATCTTAAAACACAGCTTTGAGTGAAAAGAGTAGGAAACCAAATGAAGGTCCTGGCACCATTTCATAAGCGTAAATTACATGGATTTACATTTTACAAGAATTGGTGGTGTGGGGCCTACAGTGGGGAGTTGGGGGGAAGGGGGTGGGGACGGGAATAGGCACGGGGGACGGTGGATATAATGTGCAGCTTTGAACAGACGGATGATAATTGTACAGCATGAACTGAGAAGTGCAATTAATTCAACTCTGTGCACCTGAGATCCGAAACAGACCAAATTAAAGTAACATCAAGAAGAGAAAACTGTCAGGGAGTGGAGGCGGGCGGGAGCTTGAGTAATATTTAAGGAAGGCTTCTCAGAGGAGCTGACCCTGATGCCATTCTTAAAGCAAGAATCTGGCAACTAACGAAGCAGAGGTGGCACTTAAGGACCAAATTCTTCAGAAAGATCCAGAGACCAGGGGGCAGGAGGGGGGTGGGTATCTTTGTGTGGGTCCCATAGCAGTCCACAGCCCCAGAACCAAGGGGAGCTTCCTACCTTGCCCAGCTTGGGTTCCGTCCACCTGTGAGGCGGGGGCGAGGGGCTCCCTGGATTTACACAAGAACTGCTTCAAGCAGTTGATGGTGTAGGTGCCCACCAGGGTGCTCCTCCCGAAAGCCCTCCAGTCCACCACGCAGATGCTCAGGGGCGGGTGCAGCAGCTCATTCTCAGGCAGCTCCTGCGGGGAGAGGCCAGAGCGAGGTCAGGGCACTGCCAGGCTGAGCCTGGCTGCTGGCGCCCTGCTGACCTGTCGGGGGCAGGACCAAAGTAAGCCTGACGCCCTTCCTCCCTCTGTCCCTGCCTGGTCATCCTCTTCTTCCAGGCCACCCCTGCAGCTTGCCAGAAGTCTGGAGCAGTGCCTTCCCAAGCCAAGGAGTAATGACCCACAATGGGAAGAGCAGCACCAACAGTTCATCCAGGGTTTAAACTGCAAAAATCCCACACCTCCAATGGCAGTAGTTGTCAATCGTCTCATTTTGTCATTATTCACCAGAGCTCTCGTCTCAGAGAGATGTTTGCCCAGGCCCAAGATACAAAAGGGAGTCATTCAAAATGGAGCTGCGCGTGAGGGGCCCTCTCGTTTCCCTGGTGCTTCTCCATCCCCCTCCCCCAAAGCTTAACAAAGCTCAGTGTGAAATGTTTGCACACAGGTGCACATGCTTTCATTCTAATCTTTGCTGATGTAGCATATGTGTCCACTGGCATTGACTGGGTTGGACAAAGCAAACTCTTCACAATTAGCTCCAAATCAGAGCACAAAAATGTATGTTGAAATACTGAAACAAAAGGACAGATGCTAAAAAAAAGTCGCTGCAGATAAAGCTTAAGTGAACTTGTAAACTATGGCCCTTTTATGAATAAATAATTTTTTTAAATCTAACTATTAAAATGAGTTTTGTGAGGGTATGTTCTCAGCCAGTGGTTCTCAAACTTTAATATGTATCAAAGGGTTTGTTAAGCCAGAACTATCTGGGCCCCAGCCCACAACAGTTTCTGATTCCGTAGGTGTGGGGTAGGGCCTGAGAATTCGTGTTTCTAAAAGGTCCAGGTGATGCTGATGCTGAAGTGATGAAGGGGGTGGGGGCTGCACTTTGGGGACCACTGTTAACCTGATTTGATCGACTGTATGATCTAAGCTGGAGCCTTTCCAAACCAAACCAAACAACAACAAAAGTCTATTTTATCTCATTCTGAACTTCTGGCCTTTCACTAAGTTAGACTGTTCTTCCAGGTTGATTGCCATGGGGAGATGTTTTTTTTTGGGGGGGGGGCAGCCCAAACTCCAAAACATCTCCCCACGGCAATTGACCTGCGTGAATGAAGGGCAGGAGCAGGTGGGGAACCAGGTACACGCACCACTTCGAAAGCATCTGCCTGGATGCTGAAGTTCGGGTTGTTCTTGTAGCTCTGGATCACGCAGGACTTGACTCCTCGTCCCCCGCACTCGATGAGCACCTGAGGACGATCCACCGAGAGCAGCTGCACCTTCTTCATCTCTCGGACTCCCCAGAAGAGAACCTGAGGAGAGGACCAGCAGCAGAGCTGTCACTCCAAGGCCCAGGGAGGAGCCGGCAAGGAGGTCCACAGGCTGCCTGGGAACTACAGTATGTTCTCCCAGGAAAGGGCTGAGCAGCAACTCGAGGGCCCATCTGATCCACTACGTCCGTCTCCTTCCCACCCCACAATCCCCCTCATGCAAAGCACTACTGTGTTGCAACGCGCCACTGCCCTTGAGTCCCAAAGATCAACTCAACCCTTCCCTGCACCTACCTCCACTCGGTATTTACTCAGCACTGGCCGAATGCTGGCAGGAACTGGGTAGATCTGGGTGACATCTGGTGGGTCAATGGGAGGGAGCCCCTGTAGCCCGGATGAAGGGACCTACCACAAAGAACAAGTGCCGGTTAGAAGGTCAAGGACAGGCAAGGACCTTACCCGTAAGACAGTCGTTTTTCACCCAGCCCCCAACCATCCTCCCATCTGGCAACTGTCAAGTTGTTCTCTGTGTCTATGAGTCTGTTTCTGTTTTGTTTGTTCTTTCATTTTATTTTCTAGATTCCACTTATAACTGAAATCATATGGTGCTTGTCTTTCTCTGAAGGATTTAAGAAGTACAAAGTGGCAGTTATAAAAACAGTCACAGGGATGTAAAGTACAGCATAGGGGATATAGTCAGTAACACTGTGATAACCATGCGTAGTGTCAGTTTGGTACTAGACTTATTAGGGTGATCACATCATAAGTTATATAAATGTCTAATCACTATGCTGTATGCCTGGAACTAATATAATAGTGTATGTCGACTGTAAATTGAAAAATAAAAAAATGACCCATGAATAGAAGGTATGCATAGGCAGACAGGTCTCATTTCAGTAGAAAGACATTCTCATCATTAAAATCCCTTAATTCCTCACCCTACTTCACTTACAGACAGGCTGGATAACAATCTAGGCAGGAGATGATGAATGCTGGGACCTGGACGTGTCAGTGGGGATGGTGAGGAAGGGCATGCATGTTTTATGTGTAGCTGGACTTGGTCACTGATGGAAAATGGAGAACGAGGGAAAGAGGCTATTTCTGGGGCTGTCTCACCCAGTGAGATACACGTGGCGAGGAAGGGCCTGCATGTTTTATGTGTAGCTGGACTTGGTCATTGATGGAAAATGGAGAACGTGGGAAAGAGAGGATATTTCTGGGGCTGTCTCACCCAGTGAGATACACGTGGCTCTCTGATGAATCTGAGTTGCTTCCTTTTATTTTTTCCCTCATTCACCTGTTATCACCACCAGCCAAATCATGTAATTGCTTAAAACGCTTTCCTCCATAAAAACCTTTAGCGAAGACAATGTTTCCAGCTTAACATGCAACCGAGATGATGCGTTTTACCACACTTATTTATTAACTGCCAAGTGCATTCATTTGCAAGGGTGACCCTCATTTAGTGAGCACTTAGCGATGTGCCACAAAGTTAATAGGTTAATGAGCTCGCCGTAAGATGGGGGGTGGAGGAAGAAAAGTAGCTAGCTCCTCGCGACCTGATAAAACGACGCTGGAACTCCAGCAGTGGACTGGGGAAGGGGCTCGGATAGAAGCTGACCCTCTGAGACTTAACTATCCCTCATGTTGCACTGCTAGGAGAGATTCCTGGTTAGTCAAATAGAATCCAGCCCAATCAGTGAAATAGAAAATAGTCTTTTGGAGGCAGGCCTCCAAGGGTGAAAAGATGTTATTTCCTGTGCGTTTGGAGTTAACAAAACTGCAGGAAGACAATCATGCTTTATTAAAATCTCACACAAAGGACTTAGAAAGGGCTTCCTCCCTTGTGCAGGCCACCGCGCACTGCCTTCAAGACCTGGCTCAACACGTTTATCTTTCAAGAAGCTGTCCCTGATTTGATCCCAGCCACTGGGGCCGTTCTCCTACCCTTCAGTCCTTGGAACGTAGCGTGTTCTCTCTAGAAGCTTAGTAAAGAAATTCATGACTGAGCCTGGACACCAGGCTCTGCTGTGTGACCCTGCATGAGTCTCTTTCCCTCTCTGGGCCTCCAATATCAGGCTAGATGATCTTTGAGTGCCTTGGAAGTCAGATGTTCTATGAAGCATTGTTTTGGGGAAAGAGGTTCTCCTGGTGGGGGGAGGGGTGTTTGGCCCAGAGGAGGTGTTTGTTTACTTCATTTCATTCTGCCAGTCCCACAATTGGCATTCCACATCCAGTGGGCTCTTGATAAATGTTTATTGGCTGCCTGACACGCTAGCTCCATATGCCTGACAAAGCCTAATTGCTCACCACAACCTGCAGAGCACAAATATATCACCCTTTCTTTTTCACAGACATATTCTAGTTGGCAAGGGCAGATGTGGTCAATTCAATTATAAGAAGCTCAGGAAAAAAGCAGACAGCAGACACCGCAAATGCCAAACAGGCTCAAGACAATGAAGGTGCAGAATGAGTCAGACCAAATAGGGGAGCTGGGAAATAATGAGGCTGCACGGCCCGTGCTGCCTGGCGGTGAAGAGGTGAGCGATTTGCCTGCAAAACACCACCTCACTGAGAAAGCTCACTGTCCCTCGAGCTCCAGAGGAAAAGGCACAGAACAGCTGGGATGGGACAGAGGACGGTGCCCTGGGTGGTTTTTACAAAGCTCCACATGTCTGTTTGCTCATCCCAGGGCTGCTGAAATGTCGGCCTGGCGAAGCTTTGTTACACGAGTGCTTGAAAGATGCCCTTAGTGTTCAACACAGGCTGTGAAGCTCACTGCGTGGTGGAGATTAAACGGCTTTGCTCCCAGCTAAGCGGAAATGCTTTCACAGTGAAATGGGGCAGCTGCTGGCTTATAAAAGTACATGGTGTGTAGTGTCTCAGTGCACCGGGCCAGGGAAAGATAAAGAACTGTTATGAAGGCAAAATGCTAAGAATCAGGGGTGGGCAGGATAAGCTGGCCCTAAAGCCAGATCGCTGTAACATACCAGTAGAGACAAAATATCAGGACCTCAAAGGCGGTCCCCCTGCAGGGCTGGGGTGGGACCGGGTGCAAAGGTCAGGGAGCCACCACTCTCAGGGTCATGCATGTAAACCAATGGCTTTCCCATAGTCCGAATTAAACAGGAAAGAGGCAGCGTGCTGTAGGGCGGAAGAACGGCTTTGCTCCCAGCTAAGCGGAAATGCTTTCACAGTGAAATGGGGCAGCTGCTGGCTTATAAAAGTACATGGTGTGTAGTGTCTCAGTGCACCGGGCCAGGGAAAGATAAAGAACTGTTATGAAGGCAAAATGCTAAGAATCAGGGGTGGGCAGGATAAGCTGGCCCTAAAGCCAGATCGCTGTAACATCCCAGTAGAGACAAAATATCAGGACCTCAAAGGCGGTCCCCCTGCAGGGCTGGGGTGGGACCGGGTGCAAAGGTCAGGGAGCCACCACTCTCAGGGTCATGCATGTAAACAAATGGCTTTCCCATAGCCCGAATCAAACAGGAAAGAGGCAGCGTGCTGTAGGGGGGAAGAAAGCATTTAACTTGACTGGGGCAGGGGTGGGGAAAGCTTCCCGGAGGAGGCATCTCTGGCTCTGATTTTGATGATGACCTTTTCCCTAAATAGGTAGGTGGAATGTGGAGGTTGGGGTGGGCAGAGTGGGGATATATTTCCAAATGGGGTAACCGCATGACTCAGAGTAACCTGGCATAAAGATGCCATAGAGTGTGTAGAGTAATATGATGAGATATGAGGCTGAAAAACAGCCTGAAGCCAAATCTGGGGAGAATTTAAATGCCAACCTGTAATTTCCTATGGGCCAGATTTTGTGTGTGTGTGTGAACAACTATAAAGAGTTATTATGCAAAAAAAAAAAAAAAAGGTTTCATAGTCAAAAACCTTTGGAAAATCCTAGATCTTCTCAGAGTCCTCTCCATGGTAATGGGCATTTCCAATCCCCACAAGGGATATAATCTGAGGCAATTCCCAAATATTCATTTCCCTTACTTGGAGGGACTGCATTTGATGTTAAAAAAAAAGCAGAGGTGGGGAAATGTTTCTGGAGGTAATAAGCAGCAGGGAGCCACTGACGGTTTCTGAAGAGGAGAGAGGTGTGGTCCACTCGTGTTCTAGAAGGACCGTGGAGGATAAAGTGAACAAGAAAAGGGCAGGAAAGAGGCTGAAATACCAGGAAAAGAGGCCAGCGCAGCAGTCCTGAGGGAAACAGGGTCTGTGAGAACAGGGGAGAGGGAAGCCGCCCAAGGAACGGCGTGGCCTGGCTCTAGGTCCAGGGTGAAGAATTTAAGCTGAGTCTGAATTTTCAAGGCAGAGTCTGGGAGAAGACGAGGGCCATGAGCCAGGACTGGGATGACGGGGGTGGGGAGGAGGCAGCTAGCTTGGGCAGGGATGGGAAGTCGAGATCATGAATTCCGTTTGGGGCATCGAAACACCAGGGTACTAAATCCTTCTCCTGAGAGGGGGAGTGTTTCAGAAAAGGAGATGGAGAGACTGAATAAACCATCGCAGAGGAAAACTGAGAGCAGTGGGAGACAGATGAAGGCATTGCCCGCTCTTGTCTCTCAGCATGCACGAGATGCACATGCAGACAGCTGCGCTGATGATCCAATTACTTTCTGAACAAGTAATCAAATGAGAAGTCCTAATGGAACCCTAATGAATTGTATCTCTTAGGCTGCTCGCCTCTGACAGGGCTTCCTCTATTAACTCGGCTGTCAGCAGGCAGCAGGGTCTCACCTCTATGCTCAGCGTGGAGGAGTGAGGGAGGGGGAGAGGCGGACGTGGAATGGAGCCCTCGGAGGACCTGAAGGGGTCAGTAGGTCCAGCCCCTCAGTCACAGACTAGGGGACTCACTCAGAGCACTTCAGGAAGCTTCGTGTAATGAAAAGAGTGGCTGACTGAATTCAATTAACCTTGAGCCTCAGCTTTTCAGCTTCCTCTTTTTTTTTTAATTACCTGCTGGTGTGGCTCAGTGGGTGAGCATCAACCTATGAACCAGGAAGTCATGGTTCAATCCCAGTCAGAGCACATGCCCAGGCTGTGGGCTCGATCCCCAGTAGGGGCTGTGCAGGAGGCAGCTGATCAATGATTCTCTCTCATCATTTATGTCTCTCTCTCCCTCTCCCTTCCTCTCTGAAATCAATAAAAGTATATTTTTTTTTAAAAATTAAATGTATTGGGGTGACATTGGTTAATAACAGTATATAATTTTCAGGTGTACAGATTATAATTTGCCATGTGTGTACTACCTATGAAATGGGAATCATAATACCTATCTCAACAGGACGGAGGGAGGTCTGGTGTGATGAAAGGCATGTGAGGCAGCAAACACAACCGGGCACATGGTAAGCCCCACAAATGTTTGCTCCCTTCCTCTTTGCCATCCTCTCATGGTCCATAGGCTGCTCAAGGACTTGTACAGAGGGCTGTTCAAGCATCGCTGGCTAAACCCATAAGAACAGTCCATCCTGGGATGCTACCTTCTAGCACAGGGGCGCTGGGAATAGCCTGCGTTCTTAGGTGGCACCTCCAACATCCCCAGAAGGAGACACCTCCAGATCCAGGACAGCAGCGGGGGACCAGACACAGTTTCAAGGAAGTGCCCTTCCAGGGAGGCCGCTTCCCTCGCCAGATGGACTAGGTAGATGATGACTGGTGCGGGTGTCACCTCCACCTCACTGACCTGTAACAGCTCGAACACGGCAAGGAGGTCCCCTCCAGAGAGGTTCCCACAGAAGATGGGGTGATAGCACAGCCGGGGCGCCTCATAGTCCTGGTCAGCCAGCTTCACAACAGGAGCAGCCACCGTGGCTCCCAAATATTCCGGCTTTCCCTAAGGCAGAAAAGAAATGCCTTTTGGCCCTGATTGCCACTTACCTGGTCCTGACCTGCATCAGCACAATATTGTAAATAATCTTCACAAAACCATCAGCATCAGTATCTCCCTCTTGCTTCTGCCCTCATACACCTTTCCAAGGATTGGGCTCCCAGGGAAAACTCTAAGAGGTTCACCTTAAGGATTCCCTGGCCCAAGACTATCTTAGGGGTTCTCTCTCCTCAGCATAGAGAGCTCAGTGGAATAAAGTTCAAATAATCATCTAGGGGAGCCCAGCCAGTGTGGCTTAGTGGTTGAGCTTTGACTATGAACCAGGAGGTCACAGTTCAATTCCCAGTCAGGGTGCATGCCCAGGGTTGCAGGCTCAATCCCCAAAAGAGGGTGTGCAGAAGGCAGCCAATCAGTGGTTCTCTCTCATCACTGATGTTTATATCTCTCTCTCTCCCTCTCCCTTCCTTTCTGAAATAAAAAAATATATTAAAAAAAATAATCACCTAGGGTAGACTTGGAGGGGAAAAGGAGAAATAAGGTGGCACCAAACGTGATGATGATGATGATAATGATAAAGGTCAATATGCTTAAGTAACAGAGCAGTTCTATCCTATTTTTCTTGGTAGTAAAAGAGGGTGTTAACGTATCTATATATATAAAAGCCTAAGCGACCCTTACGACTGGTCAACTGGAATGACTGGTCGCCCAGTCGCTATGACATGCACTGACCACCAGGGGCAGACACTCAACGCAGGAGCTGCCCCCTGGTGGTCAGTGCGCTCCCACTGCCAACCTCCCGCGGCCCCTGCCCACAGCCAGCGGCCCCCATTGGCTAAACCATTCGTAGAGACCTGCTTCTGGGTCAGGGTTTCCTACGTAGCAGAGCAGCTCCCTCACTGTGATCTATTGAAAGTCAGCCCTCAACACAACGGTCTATCTCACTCCCATCCTCATCCTTCCCCTGGGGGCCGCCCATGGTGGTGAGGGAAGGAGGAGGCGGGGAACTGCGTGGCTTTGGCATCCGTTTTTCTGAGCCTGGCCCCGGCGACTGTAGCCTCCTCTCCCAAATGCGCCGGGGCCTCTGGGCCCCGGCTGAGACAGGGAACCAGGGGTGGGTGGCGGCGGAAGGGGCCCCTTTCCCAGGGGGCCTGAGGGTCAGCTCCCTCCTCAAGGGCCAGCGGTCAACCTCCCACCACGGTCCCTGCCCTGGCCAGCATGCACCGGGCCTCTGGTTTTTATATGTGTGTATGGAGTGGTCCATAAGTTTAAGAACTATTAGATGGCACCATCTCCTGCTTCTTCCCACACCTGCTCCCAGGAGCATGGGCCCACACTCCCCCGGGAGCAGCATGAGGCCAGAGCCTGGGGCTGCTTTGCTTGCTGTTTATCTCAGGACCTCCTGGAATGTAGGCTCCATGCAGGCAGGGTTGCCTGTTTTATTCACTGCTGTGTCCCCTGGCACAGGGCAGGCACTCGGTACATATTTATCGAGTGGAAGCTGTTGGGTTAATGACTTCTGACGTCCAAGGACAGTGCCCACATGCCCGTCTGGGGCTGGGACTGGGTTTGAGCAGTTGCAGGGCTTCGTTGCCTTGGGACTCATGAACCAGCACGTGCATTGCTGGCTGTAGAAGGAAGCCTGGGGGAGGTGGAAATGGGGTTTAGTTCAGCCTCACTCAAAAGGTCGCCTGCTGGTATCCACTGGGAGGGTCACACCTGTTTCTAATCTGGGTACAGGTAGGGCAGCTGAGGTGATGTGCCGTATACTTATTTTGCCCATGATCTAGCTTGGAATAATTAAAATTGGTCCAGGAAACAAAAGAGTAGACATAAGCCCAAGCAACAAATTTGCAAAAGATGAACTCATTTCCTTGACAGCCAGCAGACCCCAGTGAGAGCACAAGGCTCTGTACGGAGAGAAAGCTCTAGACTGAAATTGCTCGTGTGGCAGGGTCAGCATCTCATAATCGGGGCTGTCCCTGCAGGACCCGGCCCCAGGCAGCTGCAGCTGCAGTGTCAACAGAATCCTGCATGTCCACGTGCATTGCTCAAGAAGGAAAGTGCAGACTCCCAGGAGGTTTCTCTCTTGCATCTCCTTTCCTTCTGATGGGGGAGCAGAAGCTTGTTTTTCCATAAAGGGTTTGGCTTGGGGTGGGGCCTGAGAGCACCGAATAGAGATCTAGGAGTCTGAACAGCAAAGGCAGCCAAGGGAAACCCATGGAGCAGGCTGGTTTAGGGGGAGCTTTCAAGGATGCCTGATTGTTGTTACTGGTCTTCAAATAAAAATACTTAGGATTGGAACCATGTTGTTAGGAACAAAATTTAAAAGATGAGTATTTTGTGGCTGTCTCTACAGAAAATCTATACAATACTCCCAAGAGTAGAACTCACATTCCATAAGTGTATATACATCTAGCTCCAACTTACAGCTGGGGGAGGGGTGGAGAGAGAGAGAGAGAGAGAGAGAGAGAGAGAGAGAGAGAGAAGAGGGGGGGGGAGAAATAAAGGAGAAGG
Organism: Myotis brandtii; assembly: GCF_000412655.1. NCBI lineage: Eukaryota > Metazoa > Chordata > Mammalia > Chiroptera > Vespertilionidae > Myotis > Myotis brandtii. The sequence continues at coordinate 2,592,093 of NW_005368860.1, forward strand.
AGGAAGAGGAGGAATGGAGAAGTAGAGTATGTGTCTCTAAAGGCATACAGCCATACCAGCCATGCCCACATGTGCAGAAAGAGTAGGCACAGAAGGCTAGGTTCAAGTTCTGACTCTGCCTCAGCTAGCTGTGACCTTGAACAAGGCATTTGACCTTTCTGGGTCTCCTTTTCCTTCTCTAGGAAGCAAGAGAGCGATCTGTGCTCTCCAAGGTGCCTGCTTACCTTCTACAATTTTCCCATCCTAATTTCCTCCTGACCTTGGATCAAGGTCAGAGCTGCCAGCATGCTCTGAGGTGAAGAAGCTTTAGGAAGGCTTTTAGGAACAGCTGTTATATTTAATGTATTTGTGCTTCTGCAACTTCCCGAGGAGGTAGAGACAGCAAATAAAATAAATAAACACTGCCTTTCATTTTAGACTTCTTAATTTTAAAAGAAGATTTGTTGTTTTTTAAAAATCTCCAGTAAGCTTGTGAATCTCTCCAATGTTGCAGAACACAGACATCTTTGGAGAGGAAGAGGTCTGGTCTCCATCATAACAGAAATGGGAGAGAGATGAATGCATTGTTGCAGGTTTTGGAAGCAACAACCGAGAAAAAAATAAAGACCCAGCTACAGAGGCTGCACTGGTGACAATACTCATCCATTCCCTTCCAGCCAGGCGAGCTCAGTAAACACCTCCTGTTTTCAAAAGGCCTGGACACTGTCATTACGCAGACATGGGACATGGAACCAGCTGGCGGTGGGCACACGTGCGGGTTGCGCTATAAAGTATCCTATTCCTGAACCCATGTGTCAACCGAAGTTCTGTGACCCAGATCCTATTTTAATTGCAATGTAAAGGGAACTCTAAGTGAAAAACTCTTTAGTGAAGCAAACGGTCACCAATTTTCCTGGTTCTGTAATTCACTGCTTTCCCGGGTCGGGACTGCTGCCAGGCACGTCTGGATCCTGAGCATTAACAGGCTGGTTAAATAACGTAAGTAAAACAAAGCGCAGTCAGCACTGTCCTGGCCGCTCACCACCGCGTCGCTGTCATACAGCTCCACCACCACCAAGGGCGGGGACTCCGCCAGCTCCTGGTGGTCTCCATGCAGCACCAGGTCATTGAACAGCAGCATCTGGTTCCAGGTCGGGGAGAGGGTCTGGGAAATGACCTGGACAGGCTGGTTAAATAACGTAAGTAAAACAAAGCGCCGTCAGCACTGTCCTGGCCGCTCACCACCGCGTCGCTGTCATACAGCTCCACCACCACCAAGGGCGGGGACTCCGCCAGCTCCTGGTGGTCTCCATGCAGCACCAGGTCATTGAACAGCAGCATCTGGTTCCAGGTCGGGGAGAGGGTCTGGGAAATGACCTGGAAGGTGGGGCGGAAAGAAAAGTGAAAGATCACTCAGCTAGGGTGTGAGGGTTCCGAGGTGCATTCAAAGGATTCCTATGCATGGAGAAGAGAACACATCCTCGTCATCACTGCTCACTCACTCCACACTCAAGGGACAATGTAAACCGATGTACTTCTAAGGGTTAGACGGTTGTGGATAAAAGGATCCCTGCCCTGCAGACACTAAAACAAGTTTCAGGGGTAGAGCCCCTACGGTGTTTAACACCCTCAGCGATACATCATTTCAACTCCATCCTCACAGGAGTCTGTGACGATAAGACTAGCTGCCCTTCACTGAGCACCGCCTCAGAGCCAGCGGCCGCCCTTCGCACGCACGGCCTCTGGGAGGTGCATCCAGTTATCTGCTCATATTACAGACCAGGAAACTGAGGCTCACTTGTCAAAAGCCAACAAGTGGCAGAACTGAGATTCGACCTGGATCTCTGGTACCAAAGCCCAGGCTGCCAAACTCCTTCAACCTGACTAAGCAGACGCTGATATTGTCTCCACTTTATGGAAGGGCAACTGAGGATGGGGGATATCTGGAGACTCTTCACTTGTGAGCAAATACAATTTTGTCATCAAATCTTCTCTCTCAAGACAGGAAGCAGAGAGCATTCTGCACTCTTCTTGTTTTCACGCTCATTCTTTAGAATGGAGTCACTTCCTTCTGAGGTCTCTCTCGACTTCCCTCCCAGACAGAGCTAAGCCCTCTCTTCAGCGCCTCTTGGAGGCCCTGCAATTCAGGGTTTATCACAGGGTAGCTGACTCGTCTGTCCGGAGGACTGCCTGTCTCCATGCCCAGATCACACACTATGCAGGGCAGGGACTGGCCCCACCCTCCCGGCTCCCCTGAGCCCAGCATGGGGCCTGGCACAGAGCAGACACCTCACAGGCGCTGGTGAAGAGGACATACCGCTGGTTCATATGATGATCTCGGTCTGCGTGTCATAAATCAAAATGCAATCTCACTTGTCACCCAGATCACCGCCTCACTTTGGGAAGAAATGTCAGCCTTCGTA
>NW_005368861.1:0-964 GCF_000412655.1 Myotis brandtii
TTATGAGTTTATGTGAGCCAAATTGATGACAATTGCCAGGAAGCCAAAAATCTCAATGGATTGAGAAAATACTTCATAGAGGAGCAGTTTTGCACTTGATTTTAAACATTACAATCAAAGGAGAAGATGTAAGGTAGTTACATGAAATGTAGTTACATGGTGATAGATTAGGGAGGTGGGAGAAAGCAAAACGGGGAAATCTCTGGGATTATATAAAAAGTAAAACAGACATATATGTCTTTTACATTGGTGGGTAGAAGACAGTTAGCAATTAATAGCTCAGAGAGATGGAATGCTGGAGAACAAGATGAAAATGAGGGGACCTGTGGTCTCTGCTATGGTGGGAGGTTGTGCCCTGAGGGGTCTAGAAAAAGATTACCCTGACATCCAAAGGTATTTATCATAGATGCAAAAAGACAATACACAGGCTCTGTTAAGGTAAAGATTTGCCTTTGTCAAGAAAGATACTGGCAGACCTAGAACATGACTACCCTCCATTGCTTGCTTTTAGTTAGGAGGTTTTAATTTCATACCATCCTATGAATTTATAAGTCTCTGAATTTATAAGGCTGCCATGCAAGCCTCCACTAAGCTTGTCAGGTGTAGTATGGCCACTTTTTCATCCACAATATGATGGGTGGAGGTACCCTAATAATTACTGAATTTGAAATTACACACCTGAATATAGACTGAAATTCATATACAGTATACGACATCCTATACAATAAAAGGCTAATATGCAAATTGTCCCCTCGACTGAGAATTCGAACAGGAGTTCAACCGGGAGTTCGACCAGGGGTGTGGGGCCGGCCAACCAACAGCCCGTGGCCCCTCCCCCTGGCCAGCCCAGATCAATTTTTCAAATTTATAGATGGTCATCTATCTCCACTTGCATCAACTTATGCACAGCAACACCTTTCTCCCAGGTTTACAACAGTAACACCCCAAGTTTCACCCTATCTTT
>NW_005368862.1:0-9204 GCF_000412655.1 Myotis brandtii
CATAGTGATCATGTAAAAAAGGAAGAAGACAAAATATCAGGAACGAGGGAGCTGACAATTAATACTGGTTCTACACGTATTCATGAAATTAAAGTGATGGTTCAAGATTTCTTCTATTGTAAACTTATTATTTTACTTTTTCATACTCTATTTGCTTGAAGAAAGTCACTAAGTTATGGTAACTTTAAAATTGAATCATTGTTTGCATATATTTTCCTACACCACCAAATATATTAGTTTTGTGTGCCAAAGGTTTCAGGAATAAATTGCTTATGCTACTCAGAAATGGTGAGCAGGTACTGATATGTTTTAAGGAAGCTGGGAATTATAAAAACAGAACAATTTTTTTATAATGTTGGCACATATACTCTACTATGTTTACATTCTCTCCCTTTAGGATTACTATGCATCTTGAAATTACAAATAGCTTCTTTTAAGTTTACTGAGCATGTCTCAGAAGAATGTGGAGCTTATCACATTTAATACACCATTTAGCCTGTCCTAAATGTGGTATTTTGATTTGAAGACTTTTATGTCTCAATGGGTTTGATGAATTGAAATCTTCCAATTTAAAGATAATAAAAGGCTTATTGAATAAAGGCACTTTCATTACCAAGCACGTTTTTAAAAACCTACTCTTTTGATGGTTTAATTGTAAACAGATTGAATGTCATTGGCTAGATGCCAAACTCCAAGGTAACTCAGAAGTCCAGCTCACCAGCCACACCTCCCCCAAGGGCCCAGACCACCGTCCAGGGCCTGAACCACCCTCCCAGGACCCAGACCTCCATCTGGGGTTCAGTCCTACATCCGGGTCACAGATCTTCATGCAGGGGCTCAGAAGTCCATACTGGGGCTGAAACCTCGAACCCAGCATCTAGTCATTTATCGGGGTACAGACATACACAGTAGTCCAGACCACCATTCCATGATGCCGAGGTCTTGCCCATAACCCAGACCTCAATCCCGGGCCCAAGACCTCCCTCCAGTGGTCAGACCTCTGTCCCAGGACCCAGACCTCCATCCGGGCATCAGACCTACATCCAGGTCACAGAACTTCAAGACAGAAACCAGAAGGCCATCCTGAGACCCAGATCTCAAACACAGAATCCAATCTTGTATCAGGTGACTAGATCTCCATCCTTAGTCCAGACCACCATTCCTTTACCCAGAGTTCCAGCCAACGAGCCAGACCTTCCCCAACGGCCCAGACCTCTCTCCCGGGCATGAACCACAGTCCCAGAACCAAAACCTCCATCCAGGACTCAGACCTACAACCGGGTCCCAGACCTTCATGCCGGGGCCCAGAAGTCCATCCCGAAGTGGAGACCTCGAACCCAGCTTCTAGTCGTATATAGGGGTCCAGACATCCACAGTAGTCCAGACGACCATTCCATGATCCAGAGGTCCAGCCCGTGATGAAGACCTCCACATGGGGCCCAGACAGCCCTCCAGCGCCCAGAACTCACTCGGGGTTCAGACCTACATTTAGGTCCCAGACCTTCAAGCCAGGGCCCGGAAGTCCATCCCGGAGTACGAGCCTGAAACCAGGTATCCAGTCCTTTATTTGGATGCAGACTTCCATAGTAGTCCAGACTTCCATAGTAGTCCAGACCACCAATCCATGATCCAGAGGTCCTACCCCTGAAACAGACCTCCATCTCCATATCAAGACCGCGCTCCAGTGGTCAGACCTCCATCCCAGGACCCAGACCTCCATCTGGGAATCAGACCCACATCCAGGTCCCAGACCTTCATGCCAAGGCCCAGAAGGCCATCCCGGGGCACAGATCTAAAATAACAATCCAGTCTTGTATCAGGGGAATAGATTTCCATCCGTAGTCCAGACCAACATTTTGTTACCCAGAGGTCCACCCATGAGCCAGACCTCCCCCTAGGGCCAGATCGGTGTCTGGGGAATGAACCATGCTCCTAGGACCCAGACCTCCCTCTGGGCTCAGACCTACATCCGGGTAACAGACCTTCATGCTGGGGTCCGGCACTCCATCCCAGAGACCAGACCTCCAACCCTGAATCCAGTCCTTTATCAGGGTCCAGACTTCCATAGTAGTCCAGACCACCATTCCTTGACCCAGAGGTCCCACACCTGACCCAGACCTCCACCCGGGGCCCAGACCACCGTCAAATGCCCAGACCTCCCTTCCAGAACCTATACCACCACCAGGACCCTATCACCATCGGACCTACATCTGGGCCCCTGACTTTCCTACCAGGGCCCCGACTTCAAACCCAGTATCCAGTCCTTTATTGGGGCACAGACATCCACAGTAGTCCAGACCACCATTTCATGATCCCGATGTCCTGCCCCTAACCTATACCTCCATCCCATGCCCAAAACCACCCTCCAGTGGTCAGACTTCCTTCCCAGGACGCAGACCTCCATCCAGGGCTCAGACCTACCTCCGGGTCCCAGACCTTCATGCCAGGCCCAGAATTCCATCCCGGGGCTCAGATCACAAACCCAGTATCCAGTCCTTTACTGGAGTCCAGATTTCCATAGTAGTCCAGACTGCAATTCCTTGACACAGATGTCTAGCCCCTGACTCAGACCTCTACCTGGGGTAGAGGTGCCCTCCAGTGCCCAGACCTCCCTCCCAGGACCTGTACCTCCTACAGGGGCCCAGACCTACATCCGGGCCCCTGACCTTCTTGACAGGCCACAGAACTCGAACCCAGTATCCAGTCCTTTATTGTGGTACAGATAGCCACAGTAGTTCAGACCAACTTTCCATGATGACAAGGTCGTGTGCCCCTGACCCAGACCTCCATCCTGTGCCCAGGACCGCCCTCCAGTGGCCAGAACTCTGTCCTAGGACCCAGAACTCCATCAAGGCATCAGAACTACATCCGGGTCCCAGACCTACATCCCGATCCCAGACTTCATGCCAGGGCCTAGAAGGCCATCCCGGGGCCCAGACCTCAAACACAGACTTTTATCAGGGGACCCGATATCCATCTGCAGTCCAGACCACCATTCTGTTACCCATAGATCCATCCCACGAAGCAGACCTCCCCCTAAGGGGCCAGACCTCTGTCCCATGCCCGAAGCACCCGTCCAGGACCCTATTACCATCTGGGGCTCAGACCTACATCCGGGTAACAGACCTTCATGCTGGGGCCCAGAAGTCCATCCTGAGGCTGAGACCTCGAGCCCTGCATCTGGTCGTTTATCGAGGTCCAGACTTCCATAGTAGTCCAGACCACCATTCCTTGACCCAGAGGTCCCGCACCTGACCCAGACGTCCACCCGGGGCCCAGACCACCATCAAATGCCCAGACCTCCCTCCCAGAACCTATTCCACCATCAGGGGTCCAGTCCTACATCCGGCCCCTGACTTTCCTACCAGGGCCCCGACTTCAAACCCAGTATCCAGTCCTTTATTGGGGCACAGACATCCACAGTAGTCCAGACTACCATTTCTTGATCCTGGGGTACTGCCCCTAAACTATACCTCCATCCCATGCCCAAGATCACCCTCCAGTGGTCAGACTTCCTTCCCAGGATCCAGACCTCCATCCGGGGCTCAGAACTACATCCGGGTCCCAGACCTACATCCGGGTCCCAGACCTTCATGCTGGGGTCCGGCACTCCATTCTGGGGACCAGACCTCAAACTCTGAATCCAGGCCTTTATTGGGGTCCAGACTTCCATAGTAGTCCAGACCAGCATTCCTTGGCCCCGAGGTCCCACAGCTGACACAGACCTCCCTCAAGTGCCCAGACCTCCCTCCCAGGACCTGTACCACCATCAGGGGCCCAGACCTACATCCGGGCCCAGACCTCAAACCCAGTATCCAGTCCTTTATTGGGGCACAGACATCCACAGTAGTCCAGACCACCATTTCATGATCCCGGGGTCCTGCCCCTAACCTATACCTCCATCCCATGCCCAAAACCACCCTCCAGTGGTCAGACCTTCCCAGGACCCAGACCTCCATCCAGGGCTCAGACCTACCTCCGGGTCCCAGACCTTCATGCCAGGCCCAGAAGTCCATCCTGGGGCCCAGACCACAAACCCAGTGTCTAGTCTTTTATTGGAGTCCAGATATCCATAGAAGTCCAGACTTCAATTCCATGACACAGAGGTCTAGCCCCTGACCCAGACCTCTACCTGGGGCCCAGACCCCCCTCCAGTGCCCAGACCTCCCTCCCAGGACCTGAACCCAGGGGCTCAGGCCTACATCTGCGTCCCTGACCTTCCTGCAGGGGCACAGAACTCGAACCCAATATCCAGGTTTTTATTGGGATACAGACATCCACAGTAGTACAGACCAACATTCCATGATGATGAGATCGTGTCCCTGACCCAGACCTCCATCCCGTGCCCAAGACCTCCCTCCAGTGTCCCGACGTCTGTCCCAGGACCCAGACCTACATCTGCGTCCCAGACCTTCATTCCAGGTCCCAGAAGGTCATTCCGGGGCCCAGACCGCAAACACACAATCCAGTTTTATACTGATCTATAGTTTCTTTTCTGTGATGTATATTTGAGATAATGGTATCAGGATTATTATATGTTTAAAATTTTAATATTGAATCAGTCCAACCTTTGCACTTTTCTAAAAGAGCTTAAATATCAACATTATCTGTTATTAAAAGATAGAAGGAACCCTAGCCAGCTAGCTCATTTGGAGTGTCGTCCCAATATGCTAAGGTTGTGGGTTCGATGCCCAGTCAGGGTACATACAAGAATCAACCAGTGAATGCATAGATAGGTATAACAACAAATAGCTCTCACCCTTCCTTCCTGCTTCTAGTCCTCCTTCCCTCCCTCCCCATTCATTTACACATTTGAAGCCTTTCACTTACTTGAAGCATTTGGAAGACTAAACTCCACCTATCTGAATTATCCCCATTTATGTAATACTAGAGGCTCAGTGCATGAAATTCATGCACAGGTAGGATCCTAGGCCTGGCCAGCAATCAGGCCAATCAGGGCCTTCCAGCTGGCAGCTGGGGCCTCCCTTCCCTGGCTGCTGGCTGCCGGCCGGGGCCTTCCTTCATTCTGCGCCACCCCCTGGTGGTCAGCGCAGCCACCACAACAAGCGATCAGTCTCCCAAACTCCCCTGGGGATAATTTGCATAGGAGGCTTTTATATATATAGATCATACAGGTGACTAAAGAAATATATGGAAAATATGAAATGAGAACATTTTTACTTATACTAATATTAATATGTTGTCTAGTAATGAGAACATATACTAATATTAATATGTTGTCTAGTTAAACACAGTTTTTATTTTACTCTCAGTATTTCAAAATTGACCAATTGACCTTTTTTATTTGATATGCATTTCTGATTACAACATGTTTGTGTTTCTACTTGCTTTTCATTTTTGTATGGCTTTAGTCATTGATACAATATTAAATGTATGGATCCATGAACTACATCATTATAAAATGGCTTAGCAAAGTGATTTTCAAGTTATTGCTTTTTCTCACCAGCAATAGTAAGAGACAAACCTAATTTATGGAGGCAGATTGGTTTATTATGACATTTAGATGGAATAACTTCAAATATTTTTGAGCCAGAAAAAGTCAGTGTTTAATAAATAGGCTCATTGAGATGTTTTCCTGAGGTGGTTTCTAATTTCTAATTATTTATTGCTAACAATTTGATATACTTAGATCTAAAATGATTCAGGACCTTCCAATCCATTTCTTTCTTTTACAAGAGTACTATGAGCATGTCAGAGCTTTTCAAATGATTGTATATTTGAAAACCCATTTGGATCTCATTAAAAATAAATTTGAAGCTATAAAATTTGAAAAAAAATCCATCAGGTAAGTGTTCTCTTAAGTGCCTTTTAAACCCACTCAGTTTAGACAAATCTATATGTCCAAATATCCATCTAGAATCTCAGAAGCATAAAAGAGAGAATTTAATCACAGAATAAATAAAAGTTCAACATCAATTGCTTGATTTTATTTCTTCCTATCTCATGTCTTCAGTTATATTTAGCATTTACTAATAAAAATGTAAAATTCTTAATAATAAAGGGGGAGGGGCAAGAACAATGACCAAGTGGCAAAACTTAAGAATGTTCCCTTCTTTCCTGTATCTTTTGAGTGCAAATAGCTTTTACAAATAACCCAAAGTGCCTAATTAATAATTAATACCATCTCATTTACCAGAGATATCATGGGTAAACTATTTAACATCCCCACCATAAAACCATAAAATGTTTGATTTTAACTTGGCATTACAAGAAGTAGAAAACTCATCTTCTTAATTTAAATATGTATACTCATGTGCTACATAACAACATTTTGGTCAATAATGGACTACATATATGATAGTGGTCCCATGAGATTATAATGGAGCGGAACTGAATTTCCTGAAAGAAATGGAAAGCTATGTGGTTCAGGAGGATTTTTCTCTGTTAGGAGCAATATCCGTGGGACCTGGCAAGATTCCCTCTTGCTCTTAGCACCTTGATTTTGAGTGCGTATGTCATGTACAGATCAAATCAGTCAGCCACTGACCTGTTTCAGCAAAGAGGAGCCTGACACCCCCGCCCCCCCAATACACACACACAGTACTACATATTCAGAGGGCAGTAGAGCCTCCCAGATCTATATAGCCTGATGGTCTTCAGAGTCCATTGCTGTAAATTCTTTGTTGAGGACCTAAGACCCTGTACAAGGACACAGGTCTACAGAAACTCCCCTAACAAGTATTGACTGTCCCTGCCACTTTAGTGAAAGCTTTCTGTGGCAGTGTGGAGACAGCCTGTCCCTGTACTTTGGAAATATTTTCCTGTAAAGCATAGGTGAGTTTTATTTCTTCCATCAATTCAATGCCAGAGAGAGTCCTTTGTGCCACATGGGGTCAATGGAACCAAAAACAAATTTCCAAAGTCAAAATATTGAGTCCTCAGTTCTATACCCTCATTTAAACACTCTTTTTTAAAAAATGACCATCACAAAGTTCCTTAATCTGACCAGTGCTCCAACACACAGTAGACAAAACCACATTAACCACGACAATCCCCTATGTTCCTTTTTCTCTCCGTCTTGATTCCTTATTCCTCCTGATCCTCAGGCCACCTTTCGCTTTCTCCTGGCAGCCACTATTATGGTGACCTATGCCTTCCCCAGCTAGTTCTCCTCAATATTTCAAGCAATTCAGCCCACATCCCTGTTCATGGGACAGCATTGGCATCTGCAATGCTTTATTTCTGACCCTGTCGGAAGAAATCAGGGGAAGGGCTTATGGGACAGTGTTTATAAAGTCTCCAGTAGTGTCCAGTAATATCCTAGGCCTTCACATTCACACACCATGGCCTGACCAACTCACCCAGAGCAACTTCCATTCCTGTGAGCTCCAGTCAGGGTAAATGGCCTATACAGTTTTATCATTTGTTATCCTTTATATTGTATTTTTACTGTATCTTTTTTATATTTAGAAATGTTTAGATATACAAATATTTATTATTGTGTTACAATTGCCTACAGTATTGAGTACAATAACATGCTCTAAAGTTTTGTAGCCTAGGAGCAATAGGCCATATCAGAGAGCCTCGGTGTGTAGCAGGCCATACCACCTAGGCTTGTGTAAATGCACTCTGTGATGTTAACACAATGATGAAATATCCTACTGACACATTTCTCAGAATGTATCCCCATTGTTAAGAGATGCAGAGATGTGGGGGGAAAAAACATGAATAAGACATGATCTATGTCATCAAAAATAAAGCTGCAGAGGAGAGAGGAACAGACATTAATACAATAAATTCTAATAAAAAGCAGAATTAAATTAAAGCAGTAATAAGGTGATAGTAGTTTGTTATGGAGTACAGGAAATCTTGTGGATGGTAGACATCAGGGGAGATATTTGAATAGGCCACTAAAGAATAAGAAAGATTTCGGTAGACCAGAAAGCCAAGGGAAGGCCTTGTAGCCCAAAACACAGACTTCGGGAGATAAGTGAATATAGAATTAAAAGAATAATGAGATGTCCAGTGAGCTGGGGTATCACCCAGAGTGCACGGAGGGATATAACATGATATGAGGTTGGAGTGATCTGAGGCAGAAGGGCCTCCAGCAGAGAGAGGCTGGTCCATCTGGGGTCAGTGGCCCCTCCCCCGTCCTCTGATCTCCTCAGGCCCCAGCAACTGGCAGGGCCTTTTCCTCCTACCTCCACACATACCCCAGCAAATACCAGAAGATGCCCTTAACTCAGACTTTTTATTGTACTCAAGTAAAAATTGCCGAGACCCGAAGGCAGTGGCACGGATAAGGAATGGGTAGAGGGCTGGGGGTGCTGAGGGTCAGATCTCTAGCATGTCTGTCCAGTGTTCCTGTGGAGACAAGAAGGGTGGTCAGAGGCAGCCCAGGGGATAGGCTGGGGCAGGGTCCAAAACACCTCTCACCTCTTCTAATTCCAAGTTCTCCTCTTCCTCCTCGGAGCCCATCCGGCACAGCCGGATCAGGTCTCCCCACAGCAGTGAGTTCTTGCAGCTGCCAAGGGTGCAGTTGGTAGGAGACAGAGAGTCAGATCACAAGCCTCCTTCAGCCTAGGCCCTGGGTGCCAGATGAGGACTCAGATGCCCTGGGCCTAGGCAGTGTCTTCACAGAGGTAAACCAGGCTGGGGGAGTGATGCTGGACTTACCCAGGGCATCGGCCCTCTAGGGGCAGAAGCTGCCCGGGCTCCTCCTGCAGGAACTCGTCTGCCAGGCAGGTCATGTGGGCCCTTAGGGAGCAGCCAGGGTGGGGGCAACACAGGGGGCCTTCTTCATCCTGTCCGAGGGGGCAGGCAGGGAAGGGAGAAAATGGGGAGTAGTGATGTAACTAACACTCAAAGAATTTCTATGGACCAGACACTGTTCCAGGGGCTTTACATCACCTATGAGGCACATACTACTCTTATTTGAATATTATAGATGAGGAAACAGGTATGGAGGAGTTATAATGCTTGCTCACAGGGACTAAGCTGGCCAATTTTCTCTGAGTATTAGCAGTGATTCTACAACAACACGGCCACTGCAGCTAGACCTAGAGTTCCTTACAGGCTAAGTGATCTCCATGGCTAATCTCTGAGTGGCAAGTACAGTCACGTGCCGAATCAACAATTTGGTCAAGGACCCACATATGTGATGGAGGTCTAGCAAATAGCCTAGATATATAGTAGGCTATTTCATATAGGTGTGTGTAAGTGCACTCTATGATGCTTACACAA
>NW_005368863.1:0-5898 GCF_000412655.1 Myotis brandtii
ACATAAGTATTGGGAATCTTTAAGGACAGGAATACTTTAAAAAAAAAAACAACAACTGAACACAAATTGATGACGGTGAGATATCAAGTGTTAGGAGAGCTCACCAACAAGGTGGGAGGTGTTAGCATGAGGCACCAGGGGAAATCTGGGCTTGATGATTTATTCATAGAGCTCAGATCATGGACTAGCCAATATCCTTTCCACTTGGCTTTTTAATGGCCAGAATGGGAGTGTTGCATGGACTGGAAGTGGGGAATAGGAGTTTGTCATCTCATAAATCTTGGATCCTGGGCTGAGCCTCTCAAATGGCTCCAGTTTTAAATGATATTGGTGAATCTTGGGAAGTGGACATAAAGAATAAAGGCCCTTATTCTACCTTAAGGAGCTTTGCGTCCCATGTATGTTCAATATCTGTGAAGTTCGTTGACCACAAGAAGGAAGGTTATTGTTTGGCAGCTTATTTAAGTCCTTAAGCAGAAGGGTGCTACGCTTTCTCTGATTTCTCAGTCCTCAGTGGGAATCTGGGGAGTCTGAGACTCTTGAAGTTCCTCGGGGATGACGGTTGATCCCTTTGGCTTTTTCCAATCAAAGAGAAGCACCTGCAGGTCCAACCCATTGGCTCCATTGCTATACGTCGGGGAATCCTGGGGAGTGTGCTTCCAGAGCAACTAGATTGTTTGATAAATTGTGTCCTTTCCTTTTTGGGGACAGAAGAGTCCTTGGTGATGTCATGAAATTTGGACCTGACCAAGGTTCAAGTGTTATTTCTTCTGTCAGTGTCACTTGGGAGTGGGTACCAGCTGCCCCTGGGCTTCATCTGCGGAGATGAGGGCCCAGTGATTCTCAGGGTTACAGGGCGTTGAGGAGCTGGGACTTCCACCAGCAGAGGATATTCTGGGACAGAAAGATGCAGGGGAGAGCTGGGAGAAGAACATGGCTTCTCTGTGGTGTTTACTCGGCCAGGAACATATTTCTGTAGACAGCTTAACGCCTCAACAGTTGAGTGAGGTTTGAATTATTTTGCTGTTTTTCAGCTTCTTCACAGCAGGTGAAATAAGCAGCCTATTGCTTGTCCCTGATTTTTGTGCCTTTCTGCCTTAGGGAACCCTGAGGGGGAGTGGTTTGGGGATATCCCAGGATCCCCAATGGACATTGTTATTCAAGAATGTCTTTAATGCCCTGGCCAGTGTCGCTTAGTAGTTAGGGCATCAATCTGCGCACCTAAGGGTCTTGGATTCGATTCTTAGTCAAGGGCATGTACCTAGATTGCTGGTTCAATCCTCCCCGGCCCCAATCAGGACTCATTCATATCGACATTTCTCTCTCTCTCTCTCTCTCCCACCCTGTGTGTGTGTGCTAATCCTCACCCAAGGATATTTTCCCACTGATTTTTAGGGACAGTGGAAGAGAGAGGGAAAGACAAAGAGAAACATGGATGTGAGTGAAACAAAACAACTGGTTGCCTCCCGCAAGAGCCCCAACCAGCACCCAAGACCAGATGGAGCCTACAACCAAGGTACATGCCCTTGACTGGAATCAAACCCGGGACCCTCTGTTCTTCAGGCCCAGGCTCTATCCACTGAACCAAACCAGCTAGAGCAACATTTCTCTCTTTCTCTCCCCCAACCCTTCCACTCTTTAAAAATTAATGGGAAAAAAAAATCCTTTGGTGAGGATTAACAAAACAAACAAACAACAACAACAAAAGTTAGACACAGCAAGATATTAGTGAAAGAGACAAAAATATATTTAATTCTGTAAATGATGACAGTAGGGGAGAAAGCCAAGCTCCATTAAAGGGAGAATCAGGGTGAGGCATGTGGGGGTGCAGTGGACTCAAAGATGTGAAAAAATTCAAGGGGCTGGCAAGTGTAAATAAGTGAGGCCAGCTGTGTTTGTCAGCTGACGGGGAAGTTACGATCCCACCAAGTATAGTTGGCATACAATCTTATATTAGTTTGCGTGTACAATATAGTGATTTGACATTTATATACCTTACCATGTGATCACCACACTAAGTCTGGTAAGCATCTGTCACCCTGTAAAGTTATCCCAATATCATTGCCTGATCTTCATTAATGATTATATTTCAAAGGGGTGGCTCTCAAGTCCTTGACAGAGATGCTTCTGAGTCGCAAGAGATGCATAGTCACAATTACAAGCCCTTACCCCCCTGCCCCCCTCCCTCCAGAAACAAAAGAAACAGTTTATTTGGCATTCAAGTTAGCCTTTCTTTTAAAAAAATATATTGTTATTGACTTCAGAGAGGAAGGGAGAGAGAGAAAGAAACATTAGTAATGAGAGAGAATCATTTGCTTTGCTGCCTCCTGCACACCCCTTCCTGGGGATCGAGCCTGCAATCTGGGTATGTGCCCTGTCTGGGAATAGAACCATGACCTTCTTCATAGATCGACGATCAACCACTGAGCCCTGCTGGCCGGGCTCAAGTTAGTCTTAATACAGTTCATGAAAATAGGAGAAGAGCTCTGGCTGGTTTGGCTCTCAAGTCCATGTTTCTCTCTCTCTCTCTCTCTCCCCTCTCCCCGCACCCTTCCACTTTCTCTAAAAATCAATGGAAAAAATATCCTTGGGTAAGGATAAAAAAAATAAGAGAAAATATCAAGCTCTTTTTGGTTGCATGTTATCTAACCCCAGGTAACACAAAGCCTTGCGGCCAGGGCACACACCGTGGTTTCCATGGCCTCTTTCCACATACAGGCTTGCGCCTCCACTTGGCCCTCTCGGGCTTCCATTCCCATGGCGCTGCTGGGAGCATGCATAGGGCACAACACAGACCCCTTCAAACTGTGTGCGCCCCACAGGGGTCTCACTGTCCCCTCCCCAGCTGGCCCTCCTCCTGTGTCCCCCAGTTGAGTCAATGAGTAGACAGTCTCTGCTTTCCAACCGGGAACTTCTAGCAGGGATTTTGGCTCCTCATCCTTTGCCAGGAAACACCCACCTTGGGCCACACGCAAATGGTGACTCTAATGTCTCTGCCTTTTTCCTCGCTGCTCACAGTACCGTGAGGCACATGAGCCCTTTGGTGCTAAGATGCTCCCTGTCCCACTGAGGCCACTGGCCCAGCCAGATGGCAGGGCTTGAAGGGCAGGCAGGTTCCCTCGGAGTGGAGCATGGGGTGCAGACATCGTGGGACCTGGCTAGCCCAGGATAGAGAGAAACCACACAGTCACCAACGATGAACAAAGAGGCCGCTCCACCCCTTTCTTTCCACCTCTAGCAGATACTGTGGTTGGGACTCTGTACTTAGCAGAATAGGGAATGCTGAAACGAATCAGGAGTAGCGTTGCCTCGTCAATCCAGGCTCTTCTAAGCTGTGTGACCTTGAGCAAACGCTGAACTTCTCTGTGCCTCCGTTTTGCCATCTGAAATGGTGGATAACAACAGTGCCTCCTTTACAGGGTTGTGGTGACGGCTTAGAATCGTGGTGGGCACATCACAGCGTTATGTAAATGTTGACTGTGACTATTAGGCGCCTGCCGGGTCGCAGATGGGTAATGAAAGCATGAACGGAGAATCAAGGTGGACGAGAACTGGGCGTGATCTCAGGCTGATGAAAAAAGCCGCAGCCCCATTGGCTCTCCCGTGTCTGCCTCCGGAAGGAACCCTTCTGACCCTCTGATCTGCTTCTTCTCGGATTTACCTTCGTTTCTAAATGTTGTGCTAATGCGGCTGCTCCTTGATTTGCCTCAGACATTACCCATCGGTGATGGGTTGAGCTGTGTCCCTCCAAAAGACACTGAAGCCCTAGCCCCAGCACCTGTGAATGGGGCTTTTTTGTTGTTGATCCTCACCTGAGGGTAGTTTTCCATTGATTTTTAGAGTGGAAGGGAGGTCGAGACACAGAGAAACGTCGATGTGAGAGAAACACATCCATTGTTTGCCTCCCACGCACACCCGGACCAGGGCCTGGACTGGGGAGGAGCCGGCACCCAAGGTATGTGCCCTTGACCGGAATCAAACCCAGGACCCTTCAGTCAGCAGGCCAACTCTCTATCCACTGAACCAAACTGGCTAGGGCCCACTCTCTCCCCCACCCCTTGTTAATGTATTTTATTGTGATAAAAACACTTACCATGTTACCTACCCTCTTAACACATTTTTTGAGTAAAATTCAGTATTGTTAACCACAGGTACAGTGTTGTAGAGCAGGTCTCTAAAACTTGGTATACCTCTTGCTTACCTGAAACTTCATGCACATTGATTAGTAACTTCCATTTCCCCTCCCCCTAAGCTCCTGGCAACCACCATTCCACTCTTGGATTCCATGAATTTCACTATTTTAGATACCTCAGCTAATGGGGTCATGCTGTGTTTGTCTTTCCATGACTGGCTTATTTACTTAGCAAAATGGCCTCAAGACTCATCCATGTTTTTGCACAATGTAGACTTTCTACCTTTTCATGGATGAACAATATTCCATGGTGTGTATCTACCACCTTATCAAGATCCATTCATCTTTCCATGTCCATGACAGGTGGTTTCCATATCTCGTCTATTGTGAATAGTGGTGCAATCAACACGGCAGCGCTAGTATCTCTCAGATTATTATTTCAATTCTTTAAGATAAGTACCCTGAAGTGGGACTACTATGATAGCTCTATTTTTCAATTTGTTGGGGAGTCTACATAGTTTTTACTCTTCCAGAGCATCAATCTAAACCCACCACTTGCCTTATTTCAATCACCCCTCCTACTTTCTAACATTTTTTAAAATTAATTTCCTAGAGCAGTTGTATATTAGTAGCAAAAATGAGAAGAAGGTATACAGATTTTTCAAAGCCTGTACCCACCCAAGCATAGCCCGCCTCATTATCAACATCTACACACACACACACACACACACACACCTCCCAGGGAAGTGACAATTTGTTACATTTGATGAACCTACATTAAACATCATGATTAATTTGCCCAACAAGATATCTAGGTTCTTGCCTTAAATTGTTCGACATTATAAATGCACTATCAAGTCAAGAGAGCAATTTCCTGTCCCGAGGGCGGAGTCAGCCTGACAAAGCTGAAATAACCTGGGGATAGAGAGGGGTAAATCCCCACTCCCTGGCCTCCCCATGATCCAGCACAGCTCCTCACAAGACCAGCTCACTGGGATTTAAACCCAGGCCTGCCTGTCTGGGCTCACCACCTCTCCAGGACAGCAGCCTGTGGACCGATTCTCCTGAGCCTTCTGAGCCAGGCTGGTGCTTGCAGCGTCCTGCGGCCTGGAAGCGCATTCAAGGCCAGGACTGGACGCTAGGAAAGGGAACCTCTGTCTGCCTTTTGATCTGCTTTGTTGACTTCCACATTTGTTTGGAGAGCGCGCGCGCGCGCGCGCACGCACACACACACACACACACACACCACTCCCTCCATTGCTGTAGTCAGAAGAGGGGGCAGTGAGTCCCAGGAGCGGCAGGTTTCTCAATCAGGTGGGCACCTGAGGAGGGTGGGGTCATGTCAGGCTCCTCCCGGGAACGGTCCCCAGACCCTGAGTTCCCAAACTCCATGTCAACCTCGCTCAGCTTCTCACTCTCCTCTCCAAGGAACCCAGGCCCAAGAGGCTTCTCCTCACCTGGGACGTCAGGCTCCTTTCCATCCTCCGCCATGGTGACTGCAGCTGCATCGCCATCATTCCCCCCCCCCACCACCACACAGCTCCACATTCCTCTCTCCAGATCGGAATCCATTGTCACCTGAATCGCTTAGCTCTAAGCCCACTTCTAGCAGGTATTCAGGGTCAATCTACTCAGAAACAATGTATCACATGTTTGTCCTGCCATCGCGTAGTCCAGTGGTCGGCAAATTGAGTCTCGGCAAACCGCAGCTCGCAAGCCACATGAGGCACTTTGGCCCCTTGAGTGTGGCGGTATTTTGTGGAAGA
>NW_005368864.1:0-259 GCF_000412655.1 Myotis brandtii
AGACCGCGGCTCCCTCCCCAGGCGATGTGCCACCGGCCAAGGGCCCGCTCACCGCTCACGGGCTCACCCAGAGGGCGACTCGGGGCAGAGATGGGCCAAGTGTCCCTGCTCTCATGCAGCTCCTGGCCCCACCAGGAGGGGGCGCTGGAGGCAGCGTGGCCCTCGCAGATCTGGCCGATGCCAGCTGCAAGGGACAGGATGGAAGGGGTGATGGTGGCCAAGGCAGCACACAGGTGGGTGGGAGGTGCAAATGCAGAAG
>NW_005368865.1:0-916 GCF_000412655.1 Myotis brandtii
TGTGTGTGTAAAAATACAAACAGTTCAGTTTCAGGAATGGCAGGACGAGAGTTAAAGGACGGACTCGAACCGCGGGTTATCTGGACAGGAGGCCTACGAGCCTTCCTGGGGATTGTGATCGGGGTGAGCCCTATGCAGAGGCAGCCCCAGAATCTACCACATGGCTTCCTAATCAAGAGAGTGAGCAAAGTCAAGGAGTGATGGGGATGGGAAGAGGGGGGATTTAAAATACTCATTAGAAATTAACTAGTATTACTATTTACTCTTTACTTAGGTTCAGAAAGTATGTTCTCTGAAGTGATAGTGCTATCAGCTGCTGTGTAAATCCTGTTATTGGCTTAGTGTAAAATAAAAGAGGGTCTTTATCCTCTCGACATTTTTAAAGAAATTATTTGCACATTATTCACAATAGCCAAGAACTGGAAACAGCCCAAGCGCCCATCGGTAGCTGAGTGGGTGAGAATGGAATACTACTCAGCCGTAAAGAGGAAGGAAATCTTACCCTTTGTGACAGTGTGGATGTACCTGGAGAGGATTATGCTGGGTGAAATAAGCCAGTCAGAGGAAGACAAGTACCATATTATTTCACTTATATGTGGAATCTAAAGAACAAAACAAACACAATAGGAACAGACTCAGAGATAAAGAGAACAGACTGCCAGCTGCCAGAGGGGAGGGGGCCTGGGGGCCTGGGTGAAATAGGTGAGGGGACTGAGCAGGTCACATGGGTGGTTGCAGAATAACCACAGAGATGCAGGGATGCGGTTGCAGCGTGGAGAGCACAGTCGGTGATGCGGAGGCAGCGGGCATGGAGCCAGGTGGGTGGCTGGGCAGCGGGGACCACTCGGTAGAGTACCTGTCCTTCCAGCCACTGTGCTGGTGTCTGAAACTGGGGCGGAACGGTACTGGCTGTAGA
>NW_005368866.1:0-1772 GCF_000412655.1 Myotis brandtii
GTAATATGATCCATGTTAATTTAGTGTCAATTGAGAAGTATTTAATATTTGACATTTCCCATAGCACACTTATAAGAAGTAGGACTTAATAAATAATATTACTATGTTTTCCCACTGTGACCCATAGCATATGATACTTTGAAAAGAATGACTAGCTCTGGCTGGTTTGGCTCAGTGGATAGAGCGTTAGCCTGTGGACTGAAGGGTCCTGGGTTTGATTCCGGTCAAGGGCACATGCTTGGGTTGTGGGCTTGATCTCCAGTGGGGGGCGTGTAGGAGGCAGCCGAGCAATGATTCTCTCTCATCATTGATGTTTCTATCTCTCTCTCTCCCTCTCCCTTCCTCTCTGAAATCAATAAATACATTTTTTTTAAAAAAAGAATGACAAATGGAATTTACCAGTTTTTTTTTAAAAAAAGAATGACTAATGGAATTTACCAGTAGTGGAAACCAAGGCACTATGGATGACTGTAGTCCATGTGGTAAATAAACAAATGACTAAGTAAACGATGCTCTACTCAACTAAAAGTTTGTAGCCCAGGAATAGCTGCAATTTTAAAGAAATAAACTCTTAAAGGAATAGCTAAACAAGACACACTGTATCTTAATTGTCTCTTGCTCAAAGGGAGTTTTACTCCTACACATAATGAATGAGAGCATTCCCTGGGTCAGATTGATTCCATCACTAAAATGACAGACAGCTCAGGTTACATAAAAATTCATTGACATCCTGCATCTTTAACCAAATTCAGTCAACTGCCTCCTTAACTACATTTGTACAGACTTTCTAATCCTCCATGGGGGCTTAGAGCATACTTTTGTATAGGCAAGGCCAACTAAGATTAAAGCTAAAATAAGGAAGCAGATTTTTTATTTTACAAGATAGAGTTAGGAAAGCATCTTTCAACTTCTCAATCTCATTGTAAAGGGAGTCAGGATGCAACTGAGGGAGAGTGGAAGTGGAGACTATGGGTGTCATCTCAAGTGCCTGTAAGACTTTCGTTCTCAGTGTAGGTTTTGCTTACTAGTGGAGTGTTGATGATTTGCTAATTATTCCTTAACAAATAATTATTTACCTATGGTGTGCTAGCCCCGTGCTCCAATTTTGTGCTTCTTCTGGAGACAATTTTTGTTTTTACACTCTGCTCATTAAAATTCTAGAGGCCAGAGATGCTTCAGGCCAGTTACCCACCCACTCCCCACTCCAACAAAGAATTATCAAACCTGAAATGTCAATAGTGCTGAGGTTAAGTGCTAGCCACAGTGCTAGGTGCTAGGTTACAATGATGAGCAAAAGTAGACATTAAAGCCTCCTGCATGGCACTTTTACAATTCATTTTGGGAAAACAATTCTTATTCAAATGATATTGTAGGATGTATTTAAAAATATAAATTGTGATTATTGTTTTAAAAGGCCAGTAGATCACCTTCAGAGAGCATAGACAGCAAAGGGATTTGACCTTAACAAAAGCAGTTATAGTTATTTCTAAAGAAATGACTAATGGATAAAGTATCAGAATTTTTCAGTAATTTGCTTCTTTTCTATACTTATGGATTCATTATTTTAATGTCATTATTGCTCAACTGTCTTTTGAAATATTTTATTCGGTTAGGGTAATAAGGTTGTATATAATCAAAACTTACTGCTTATTATATCTTTGCTATGGCTTGTAGCTGTCTGGATTTTTGCTGTATAAAAGGACCTGTATGTATGTATGTATATGTATGTGTGCATATATAAATATAGAAATATTTAATGAATATGTATACAT
>NW_005368867.1:0-797 GCF_000412655.1 Myotis brandtii
CCCTTCCTCTTTGAAATCAATAAAAATAAAAATAAAAGAAAAGAAATAAGCAACAAGGAAACTTTCTGGTAATTGGATGGATAAAAAAGTCATAGGTGATACAAAAATCTCTTTTTAAATTTAGATATTCCTTTATCAATTTTACTAGAGCCTCATCTTTTAAAGTCCAAGAAATTTGGCTCTTTTTCCTCCTTTGACCCCCAAGGAACTTCTCATCCACTCCGTGAAAATAAACTTTGAACTCACTTTCAAAAGTTGTTTATTTTGAGTATTCTTGTAAAAACAAGAATTCCTTACGTGTCTATATAGAAAGCCATTTTTAAAGGACACCGGATGTAATAAGATAGTTATTCTTAAACCTGAGGCTTCCCTTTAGTAGAGCATGAATAGACCAATAGTGATTCCCTCACTCATTGTTGGTCATCTACAGCCAAGGAAAAAGAATATGTCTCAAAGTGTACTCAGGATATTAAACAATAAAACATTAAGACTACCTTAGAATTAAATAGATTATTCTAAGTAAACCTGACCCCTCACAGTTTTCAAAAAAACAGGTACTTCTGAGAAACCATGTATTTTTCAATTCCAGAGTTTTGGCCACTGGACATATACAGGCATCTATATATATAAAAGCCTAATGTGCAAAGTGTCCCCTTGGGAGTTTGACCGACTGGGAGTTCCATCGCTCGCTATGACGTGTGCTGACCACCAGGGGGTGGTACGGAATGAAGGAAGGCCGGTGCCGGTAGCTGGTAGCCATTAGGGACCCTACCCATGCACGAATTTCATACACTGGG
>NW_005368868.1:0-678 GCF_000412655.1 Myotis brandtii
TCCTCTGGGGAAGAGGGAGGCTGGGGATGGACTCAGTCACGTGGGCAAGAATCCAATCAACCACGCCTGTGTGATGACATCCCAGCGAAGATGCTGGACATGGAGACTGGAAAGCTTCCGAGTCGGTGACACACCGTCATGTGCTTGGAAGGTGGACACACCCTGAGGATATAGCACGTTTCGCTTCTGGAACCTTCCCAGACCTCACTCACCCTGTGTGTGTCTCTCTTCACTGAGCTGGTACTGATTTGTATTCTTTATATAATAAAATTGTAACCCTAAGTATAGCACTTCCTTGAATTCTATGAGTGGCTCTAGGAAATTATTGAATCTGAGCGGAGGTAGTAGTGGGAACCGCCACCATGTCTGGCTGTTGGTCAGAAGTGCAGGTGGTGGGGGAACACCTGAGCCTGCAGCTGGTGTCTGCAGTGCGGGGCAGACTTGTGGGCGCTGCGTGCGGGCTGTGCCAACTACAGGTGGCACGTGTTGGAACTGCCCTGCGGCTCAGAAGCGGATCCCTCTCCAGTCCGGCCTTCAGATTAGACCCCAGCCCTGGTTGACACGGTGATTGCAGCCCGAGGATCCTGATAGATTGTGCCTATTTCCCTGGCCCTCGGGCCGAGGAGAGAATATGGGTGTGTTGCTTACGCCACTACGTTTGTGGTAATATGGTAACAC
>NW_005368869.1:0-359 GCF_000412655.1 Myotis brandtii
ACAAAATACATTAAGGAGTCCCCAAAAGAAACTCTACCGGGGGCTAATTCGTATGACGTGGTTCCTTTCTAGATGAAGAAGGAAGGTTACTTTTTTAAAAAACATTATTTATTTATTTATTTATTTATTTTATTGTCTAACATTTTACATATGTCTCCTTTTTCTCCAAGGACCTCCCCTCCCTCCCCCCAGCCATTCCTACCCCGGGCAAGCCCCCACCGCCCCAGTGTCTATGTCTATTGGTTATGCTAACATACATGCATATAAGTCCTTTGGTTGCTCTCTAACCACCCCTCCCCTACCATTTGTCTCTAGATCGATCATTACCATTTGCAACAACATGGATGGAACTGGAGAGC
>NW_005368870.1:0-1007 GCF_000412655.1 Myotis brandtii
AATCAATAAAGAAATATATTTTTTTTAAAAAAAGAATCTTATCTGACCACAAGAGTTTGAAAATAGAAACCAATTACAGGATAAAAGCTGGCAAATTTACAAATATGCAGGCATTAAATAATATATTACTGATCAATGGGGTTGAAGAAAAAATATGTGCAAAATATCTGATTAAGTGGCTAACAGGTTCATTTTAATGGAATATTGCTGTTCCTTACTAATCATCAGGAAAATGTAAATTCAAACCACAATCTGTCCTTGGGCGAAGATTTAAAAAAAACACCACAAGATATTAACTCATACACATTAATAGGATTATTACCAAGCCCTGGCTGGTTTTGCTCAGTGGATAGAGCTTCAGCCTGTGGGCTGAAGGGTCCCAGATTCAATTCTGGTGAAGGGCACATGCCCAGTTGCAGGTTCAATCCCTAGTAGGGGGCATGCAGGAGGCAGCCAATCAATGATTCTCTCTCATCATTGATGTTTCTATCTCATCTCTCCCTCCTTTCTTTCTGAAATCAATAAAAATATATTAAAATATACACATACATAGAAAAAAAAAAGAAAGAAAAAAGGATTATCACCAAAGGGGAACAGGTAAATACTAGGAAACATGTACAAAGAAATGCTTGTACACCAATCATGTCAAACTCAGAGGCTAATACGGGCCAAATAAACAAAGCTTAAGTGTAGGTGGGCCGCAAAAAAAACAAAAGCTTTAATTTTCATAGAAACGCAGGTTTATTTTGATAGAGATATGCTGAAAACCAAGGGCTGAAATAAATGAGTCATCGTTAATGAGTATTCGTTGTGAGCCGCATGTGGCCTGCAGGCCACAAGTTTGACATGCTTACTGCACACTGTTGGTAGAAATGTGAATCCCTAAAGGTGATATGAAAAGCAGAATGGAAATATCTCAAAAGATGCAAAGTAGAACTATCGTATGAACCAGCAATACCACTTGTAAGAATATACCCAGCCCTAGCTGGTTTGGCTCAGTGGATAGA
>NW_005368871.1:0-1281 GCF_000412655.1 Myotis brandtii
AATGATTGGAGGGAATCATCGATCAACTGCCTCCTACTGCTCCACACTGGGGATTGAGCCCATAACCCCACCAGGTGCCCTGGCCAGGAATTGAACCATGACCTCCCGGTTTATAGGTTGACACTCAATCATTGAGTCACACTGGCTGGGCACCATGTTAGGTTTTTTAAAAAACTTAAAAAAATTTGTAATCCTAACCCAAGGGAATGTTTTTATTAACTTGAAAGAGAGAGGAAGGAAGAGAGAGGGGAAGAGAGAGAAACATGGATGTAAGAGAGAAACAGCTATTGGCTGCCTCCAGGACATGCCCTGACCAGAGATTGAACCTAAAACGTAGGCATGTGCCCTGACGGGGAATCGAACTGGTGACCTTTTGGTGTTCGGAGGATGCTCCAGCTGACTGAGCCACTAGGCCAGGGCATCATATTAGGTTTTTATATGAAGCGATGCTGACTATACAGATAATTGGGAAGCTTTTATAATTAGTGTACATTGAATCAGAATTGGATGTTTGTTGATAGTTTGAAATAATTTCATATAATTCTGCCAGCTTATTTTATAGTTACCCATCTAGTTAACATAGTCATCTCTTCTTGAGATTGTTTTGTAATTTACATGTTCCCCAAAAGTCATCCATTCACCCCAAGTTCTCTAGTTATTAACAAGGCACTTCATGAATAATTTGGTTTCTTCAGAGTTGTTCCCTCCCCTCATCACTGTTACCCTTTCGTTCTTTCCCCTGCATCCCAGGTGATTCTTCCCACCATGGACTTTTTTATTCTCTGTGTGCCAAGTACTGTATTTTATGCTTCTAAGTGCATTTCATTTTATTTTTAAAAGTATTTTTTATTGACTTTTAGAGAGAGAGAGGAAGGGAGAGGGAGAGAGAGAGAACCATTGATGGGAGAGTGAAACATCGATCAGCTGCCTCCTGCATGTGCCCCACCGTGGATGGAGCCTGCAACCGGGGCATGTGCCCTGACCAGGAATCAAACTGGCAACCTCTGGGTGCACTGGCCCATGCCCAACCAACTGAGCCACACCAGCCAGGGCAGTACATTTTATGTTTAATTGTCATTCATTAATTTTTCTCTAATTATTTCCCCTCGCTCTTCCAGTTCAGTTCTTATTCTGTTGTCTTTATTGCTTATATCTAAAATGAAAGTTTTAAAAAAAATTTCCTTATGACTGGGAAGCTGCTACAATCTACCACTCTTTTTGTTTCAGAAGATCAATCAATTAAAATACTTTTTATAATTTTTTCCATGCTATATTCTTTTT
>NW_005368872.1:0-438 GCF_000412655.1 Myotis brandtii
CAAAATTTTAAATCTATTTTTGCTCCACTGTGTATATTATAGATAGATAAGTTTCTCTCATGTGTGATGATTTCACAGATTTATATGTACATCAAAGCTCACCAAATACTACACATTAGAAAGGAGCAGTTTGTTGCATGCCAGTTCTCATATGCTAGAGCAACAGCCTTGCCTCAGTGGCAGGAAATATTGGCAAGCAGTGTAGTCTATGCCATCAGAACCAACAGGAGTGCTGACTGGTTACAAAAGGCACAACCTGGGATTGGTTAGACTCAAAATACCGACTTCTGCGCATGGGC
Source organism: Myotis brandtii (assembly GCF_000412655.1). Classification (NCBI taxonomy): domain Eukaryota; kingdom Metazoa; phylum Chordata; class Mammalia; order Chiroptera; family Vespertilionidae; genus Myotis; species Myotis brandtii. Next base: position 300 of record NW_005368872.1, read on the forward strand.
CACGAAGTTTCAATCGCACTGTACATGTGCGCCCACACGTGGTATTTTGTGGAAGAGCCACACTCAAGGGACCACAGAGCCACATGTGGCTCCAGTTTTTCAACCACTGGGTTAGAGGGTTATCCTTCCTCTACCTTTG
>NW_005368873.1:0-773 GCF_000412655.1 Myotis brandtii
AAATTAAAGAGTAAATTACATTAGATAATAAATAAGGTAAAATGGAAGGATGGTGAGTTAGTGAGTATTGGGTTTCTCAAATGTCAAAAATCTCAATGGCCGTGACAATTGAGAATTGAAACTTGGGTCCATCCACCCTTCAAGGAACTAGTGTCCAGCCCTTGTTGGAAGCAAGACTATGTGGGAGATTGAGATTGAGCTAGCATAAAACTGGATTTGTTTGTAAAGGTCAAAGAGACAAAACCTGTAGAAAAGCAGTTGATATAGAAAAAGAGAACATGGGTTAAAAATCAGAATGTATAGAAAGAGTTTTAGTCTACAGTGGCTCAGATTAGTATCTATCCTTTCTTTACATAGATTTTATTGGAATTTGAATATATATATGGTTATTTTCTTGCTATTGTGAATTTGTATTTGAATCCACTTCCATGCCAAATCCCTATTAGCTTAGGACTCTGTCTGTTTATCCTAACTATTTTCCCAGTACCTGGGAAAGTGCCTGGAATTAAGCAGGTAAATCATTAAAATTTGTTACTAAATGACAGCACTTAAGGTGATGGAAATATCTAAAATTAACTTAAATAATTTAGTATTTAAAACTACCAGTGATATAGTATTTATCATAATTTCAACATTTTACATGCTCTGCTCACAAAAACTTCAGAGAATGTATAATAACTCCTTTTATATGAATGAGGTTAATAAATATTAGGCAGATTGCTTAAGGTTATGTATGTAGAATATTAGAAGGGCCAACATTTAACTAAGGTCTC
>NW_005368874.1:0-786 GCF_000412655.1 Myotis brandtii
TCGTTTAGCTCCTACACAATGCTGGTGTGTGTGTGTGTATACAAGTGTGTGACACTCATGTGTGTGCATGGGCATAAGAAAATGTGTTCGTGTCTGCACCGGCTTTCACCTTTGCTTTATTATTATTATTTTTTTTATCTTCATCTAAGGATATTTCTCCATTGTTTTTTAGGGAGAGTGCAAGGGAGAGGGAAAGACAGAGAGAAACATCGATGTGAAAGAAACACATTGATTGCTTGCCTCCTGCATGCACCCCAACCAGGGCCCAGGCCGGGGAGGAGCCTGCAACCAAGGCACGTGCCCTTGACCGAAATCAAACGTGGGACCCTTTGGTCCACAGGCCGACACTCTATCCACTGAGCCAAACCAGCTAAGGCCACGTTTGCTTTATGACCTGTCCTTATAAAGAAAATAAAAGTTATGCTAAGAATTAATTCCGGCTGCACCTTTCTGGGCGGATCTCTAATGCATATTCCTTTTCAGACTTCAGAGATGTTACACTTGGTTTGACTCTAAGGGTCAAATGAAGGGCAGTCTGATACCCTGCACCACGCCCATCACAACAGGCCTGCTGTTCACCTGGCACGTCCACCTGTGAGCTGCTGGCAGCCCACTGCACTGCGTCCTCTCTGCAGGCCCGTCCTGGGGTCCCCCCTCCCTCTGGCCTGCTGGCCCCAATTCCCTCTGCCCCGCTGTGGGAACACCCTCCTTACAGAGCCTTCCTGTGACTCCTTACGCCCAAAGCACCGCATCACCTACTGGAAGAATATGCTGCCTCACTGACAA
>NW_005368875.1:0-385 GCF_000412655.1 Myotis brandtii
GAATTTGCCTATTCTAGGTCCCTCAAATAAGTGTAATCATACACTATTTGTCATTTTGTGTCTGGCTTACTTCATTTAGCATGCTTTCAAAGTTCATTCATGTTGTAGCATGTATCAGAATTGCATTCCTTTTCACGGCTGAATAACATTACATTGTATACATGTTGCTTAGACATTCATCTGTAATGGACATTTGGGTTATTCCACCTTTTGGCTACTATGAATAATGCTGTTATGGTCATAGGTATACAATGATCTGCTTGAGTGTTTGCCTTCGATTCTTTAGGATATATACGTGGGGACAGGTGGCGGGCGGGGGGGGGGGGTGAGATTACTGGCTCATGTGCTAATTCTGTGTTTAACTTTTTGAAAAACTGCTACACTA
>NW_005368876.1:0-462 GCF_000412655.1 Myotis brandtii
CCATCCCACAGACACCTGGTATAACTTCACCCCTCTCTAGCTCCTTATATTTTCTCTGAAATGATCCTGCATTTTTTTTAATATTGATTTTTAGAGAGGAAGGGAAAAGGAGAGAGAGAAACATGGATGAGAGAACCATCTATCGGCTGCCTCCTGAATGCCTCCTACTGGGGATGGAGCCCACAACCCAGGCATATGCCCTGACTGGGAATCAAACTGGCGACACAGGACCATGCTCAACTAACTGAGCCACACAGGCCAGGGCATCTCTGTGTTTTTTTGGTTTTGTGTGTGTGTGATAAAATACATGTAAAAAAGAAAACCTTAGCATTTTAACCATTTTAAAGTGTAAAATTCAGTTCATTAATTACTTTCATAATGTTGTGCTACCATCATCACTACCTAGTTCAGTGATGGCGAACCTCTTGAACTTGGCGTGTCAGCATTTTGAAAAACCCTAAC
>NW_005368877.1:0-843 GCF_000412655.1 Myotis brandtii
GGATGGAGTCAGAGGATATTAAGAAACAAGGTGGCCTTCGTTTTGCTCTTGTAACTTCAGGTCATGGAGTCTTGTGCACACTATGTAAATCTTGCACTTATTAATCCGGTTGCAAAAGCATCTTGTGAATTGAAAAAGGATCTTATCCTTAGTATCTTCTCCTGATAATAGAGTCACATTGGAATATATCAGTCCAGGCACCCCTGCTCTGAGGACTGCTCTCACTTTACAAGGCACACACACACACACACACACACACACACACACACACACAGCAGAACACCATGGACTCTTCATCTGTGTTATTTCCATGTCCTTCTCCCTCCCACACTATGTTGACTATGAGCAGATACAAGTCAAGGTATCCAGATCAAGTAGCTTTTCCAAAAAGAATTTAGAAATAGTTTTTAGATATTCTTATAGTAAGCTTTCTAAGAATGAATAAGCTTGGAGGTTCATATTGCTATGCACATTTTCTGTCCTGTAGTTAAAAAAATATAAACAGTAGTTTACATGAACATAGAGGGAGAGAGAGCAATAAAATGGATATTAAGAATAAGAGAGATCTAATTAGCTCAGGTAATCCCTGAGAGATAGTGAGTAAGAAAAATCTTCTTTGGATTCTGGAACATTTCCAACCCTAATTATACACCCTTTAAAGCCAAGCAAAACTAATAAAGAAGAAAAATTAATTTGACTAAAATACAAAGGCAGAACCCATGGACACAGATAGTAGGGGAGTGAGGGCATGTGCTGGGGGTGGAGGGGAATGACCAGGGAGAGGTCAATGGGGAAAACAGGAGACCTATGTAATATTTTAAACAATAAAGAATTAAATAAAAA
>NW_005368878.1:0-259 GCF_000412655.1 Myotis brandtii
AAAGACTCTTTCAAACCTGCCTCAACCTCCAACTTGTTAGATTAATCAACCATCGCATTCCCCTCTAATCACAGACTGCTTCCTGCAGCCTACTAAGTACTTACCGCTGCTTCCATCCAGTTGAAGTGTGGGATTATGAAGAACGATCATATTTGTTCCTATATGTGTGTGTGTGTGTGTGTGTGTGTGTGTGTGTGTGCGCCAAACAGTGTGCTTTTATCTGACTCAATTATATAGGTGAACTGGTTAAATGTGAAAA
>NW_005368879.1:0-532 GCF_000412655.1 Myotis brandtii
GGGTCTGTAGTGGATGGGGGGAGGGCAGAGGAGCAGCGCGCACAGGCCTGGAGTTTTGGGTGTGGAGTCGGAGGAGACCTGGCTGCATGGGGAGGAGAGAGGCACTCAGACAGGGACCAGGCTGGACAGAGGCCTTGGCTCCCCTCGCTACCTGTTCTGAAGGACAGTGTTTTCCCTAATTCATTGCAGACTAATATTTTTGTGAAATTCCAGGGAAATGACTTACTCAAAAAACAAAATTTAAAATAAACATAGAAAGTAAAAGCCTAATATTTTATATGAGAGGCACAGCAAGTTTCTCTTACAATTGCTATGCAGTTGGTGAATGTCAGCTTCGCTTATGCTATGCAGACTAGTGCGGCATGGCCAGCATCTGCCAGGAAGCGCACTGGAGCTGTGGGGACGCTTTGCTCTAAGCCAGCGGTTCTCAACCTGTGGGTTGCGACCCCTTTGGGGGTCGAACGACCCTTTTACAGGGGTCGCCTAAGACCATCGGAAAACACATATAATTACACATATTGTTTTTGTGATT
>NW_005368879.1:716-1724 GCF_000412655.1 Myotis brandtii
GTGAGACTTGCATCTCACAGGAGCAGGGATGGGGGCTCAGACCGGGGTGGTGGCAGCACTGGAAACGGCAGAATGATGAGTTGAGCCACAGAACTTCCTGGCGGACCCGATGGGGCGTGAAGGAAAGAGAAGTCCGTGGTGCCGCCGCAGCTTCAGGTGATAACATCAAAGATGAATTGCTGTCAGCGGAGGCTGGGAAGGCGCTGGCTGAGATGCACGGGTGGGGGTCAGGGTGGGGGTCAGCAATTGGATTCTGTATATTTTGAATTGGACTTGCAGCACCTAGGAGATCTGTCCGGTGAGAAATGTGTCAGCATCATGATGTTCCCTGAAGGCCTGTGTCTTGAAGTGGACTCTGGGGCTCCACAGAAACCCGAGAAGCCCCTGGACTGTGCCTTCTCACCTATGACCTTTCACCTTCCAAGACAGGGCACAGTTGCTGTACTTGGAAGGGTCACAGGAAGTCAGTTTAAGAGCCTGCAGCGGAGGTTGCATCCTGACATGAGGTTCTCCTCATGCTTTATTCCACTTTGCTTTGGAATCGAGTCACCAGGAAGAAAACAGTCTCCTCATTGCAAAGATACCAGGTCTGGTCACCCCTGAGTTCCGCGAGGCCGCTGTGCAGCTGCCTGGATGTAAGCAATCTGGCCACGTCATCTGCCACCCATTGGCTGCCAGGGCTGTGTTGGCTCCTCTGGTTACCAGTGATTGTAGAATTTATTAAACACACCTTAGCGACACCGAACATATAACAGCTCTTGATACTTTACTGCCCAGTGAATGAAAGGTAAGTGGAAAACGTGTCCAGAGTTAATGAGCCCAGTTCCTTAAAATAAATATACGTGCTCACCACATAAGGTTGGAAGGTATTGCAAGAAAATTTTACACGTGATTATTTCGGTGGAGACACGGAGTAGTATCTTACCTCGTACGCTTTTTGGTGTGTGATAAAGATATGTTTTACCCCCATGAGCCCCCTCCAGCCTGCCCCACCCCCGCCAGCCTTCA
>NW_005368880.1:0-564 GCF_000412655.1 Myotis brandtii
AGCACCAGGCGCCCAGTGGGTGCTCACTAAGCGTCTCCTGAACACAGGATGGGTGTGGAGGAGGCAGTGAGGGAGATGCCATGAGGCAGAAGATGCTCATTCTGGTGGGAAGGAATGACAGTCTGATAGGAGCAGACATCTCGGCACCCCCGAAGGGTGGGAATCTGGGTGGAGAAAGGGGTGGAAGGCTCTGCAGAGAGTCCACAGGAAGCACTGGGTGAGTGTTTAAATGAACATCATCGCTCCCAAGTTCATGCAGCAGCAGGCGCCCTCCACAGGCTCTGCAGGCTCAGCGCCCTCCCTGGTCCCTGTGATGCCAAATCCCTGCACCTCAGCTGCTCCCAGGGAAGCCCCAGCCTTTGCCTGGCATTTGCTGAGGTAGAGGCAAGGGAAGTACTCAGCAGGGACAACTCACAAGCACAGAAGGTGGACAGCTCCCTCCTGTGCTGCTCCGTCCTGTGCTGCTCCAAGTGTGGGAGAGCCTCTCTTTAGCGCCGCATCTCTCGACCGCCCCCAACCTTGGAGTTCTCTGTAAATCTCACTTCCCCCAGGCTCTGGGTCCCA
>NW_005368881.1:0-754 GCF_000412655.1 Myotis brandtii
TGGCCCATGTGAGTCAGGTGGCTCAGGTGGTTGGAGGGTCTTCCCATACACTGAAAGTTTAGGGGTTCAATTCCTGGTCAGGGCACATCCCCAGGTTGCAGGTTTGTTGCCCAGTCTGGGTGTATACAGGAGGAAACCAATAGATGTATCTCTCTCACATCATTGTTTCTCTCTCTCCCTCTCCCTTTCCTCTGTCTCTCAAATCTATAAAAGCATATCTTCAGGTAAGGATTAAAAAAAGAAAAAAACTTGCAAATACAAAAAAAAGAAAAGACATTGGCTTTTTATGAAAGTACTAGAGGTCCGGTGCACAAATTCGTGACTGGGGGTGGGGGGAGGGACTGCAGGAGGTTAGCCGCTGGCTCCAAGGTGGAAGCCGGCCCTTGGCCCCTCTGGAAAAAGGGCCACGTCCACCACCACCCACCCCCTGGTTCTCCATCCCAGCCCAGGGCCCAAAGGCCCTGGCAGGGTCGGGAGAGGAGGCGATGGTTGCTGGGCTGGGAGCGGAAGGAACAAATGCCGGACACCGTTGCCGCCCCACCACTGTGCAGTTCCCCACCTCCCCCTTCTCCTCCTGCCCTTGCTGCTGTGCCGCCACCATGGCGGGTGGGCGGCCCCTGGGGAAGGGAAAGGATGGAAGTGAGACAAACCCTTTTGTTGAGGGCTGACTTTCAATAGATGGCAGCAAGAGAGCTGCCCTGCTACATACAAAACCCCGACTCAGAAGCAAGTCTATGAATGGTATAGCACCAGG
>NW_005368882.1:0-1054 GCF_000412655.1 Myotis brandtii
TCCCTCTCCCTTCCTCTTGAAATCAATAAAAATGTATTTAAAAATAAAGGAAGAAAGAATAATGAAATCTGTAGCGTGTAATTCTACGCAATACGTGAATTTTGCTTCTTCTCGGGTACCATGGATGAGGGGTCTAAACCTCATGGTGGTTTGCAAATCTGAACACTAACTAATATATGACCTCGTGGAGGTCAGAAGGTCAGCGTGTCAGTTCCCCATTGGGATACAAGGGGATGTCTCCTGACTTGGGGTTCTCCTCGAGCCTCTGTGGCACCCCCTTTCTGCTGGAGGATCATGGGAAAACATGTAGTACCTGCCACATCACACCTGGTCATTGCCCATGGTTGGCTGGAAAGCATATGCTGGGAGATCAATTCCCCATGTTGCCTTGGTTACCATGCCCTGGATGGTGTGGCTCAGTGGGTTAGGGCATCAGCCCAGGTGTGAAAAGGTTGCGGGTTCAATTCCCAGTCAGGGCACATAACGAGGTTAGAGGTCCGATCTCCAGATGGGGTGCATGGGAAGGCGACCAATCAATGTTTCTCACATCAATGTTCCTCTCTCTCTCTCTCTCTCTCTCTCTCTCTCTCTCTAACTTTCTTTCTGAAATCAATGAAAAGCATGCTCTTAGGTAAGGATTAAAAAAAAATAGATATATGGCCTTGGTCTCCCTTATAGTCAACAAGTTATTCTTAAAATACAGCTCTCTACTTTCCTATCAAATGCACCATCTATATATATAAAAGCCTAATATGCAAAGTGTCCCCTCAGGAGTTCAACCGACCGGGAGTTCGATGGCTCACTATGATGTGCACTGACCACCAGGGGGTAGCACAGAATGAAGGAAGGCTTCGACCAGCAGCTCGCATCCAGGGAAGGGAGGCCCTGGCCAGCAGCCTGTAGCTGCTAGGGACCGTACCCATGCACCAATTTTGTGCACTGGGCCTCTAGTATGAATATATATAAAAAAGTTGTGGAATAACTACACTGTGGAATACTATGCAGCAGTGAAAAGGCAGGATCTCTTACCCTTTGAGACAGCGTGGAGGGACCT
>NW_005368883.1:0-267 GCF_000412655.1 Myotis brandtii
AATAATAATAATAATAATAATAGTATCAAAGCTAACTAGTTGGAGCACATTCTTCTGCCTCCTGTCTTGCCCGTGGGAGCATCCACTATGTATGCCTGTCTTTAGGGCGCTGCCTCCCTGGTTAACCCGGAAGGAGTATCATTGCAAATAGCACAGCCTGGACACTAGGGCAGGTGGAAGTGGAGGCTGGGTGGAGAAGGAATTTTTTTTTTAAATATATTTTATTGATTTTTTACAGAGAAGAAGGGAGAGGGATAGAGAGTCAGA
>NW_005368883.1:421-4291 GCF_000412655.1 Myotis brandtii
GCCTCCTGTGCACCCTGAGTCTGTGTCTCAGGGAAGAGAAAAGCAGGGGTGCTGGGCCCGAGGCCCATGCCCCCCAACCCCAATGGAGAAGAGCTTTGCTCCCCAGGCCCCCAGGGAGCTGCAGCAAGACCACAGGCTCCAGAGACTGGAGCCCAGGGTCCCTAGATGTGGAATGCAATGGACACACACATCGCTGAGGGAATTGGGCAGGCTCCTTGGGACAGGACAAAGGGACCCAGGCCTGGCTGAGGTCACAGGAAAATAAGCTGTCCCTCTCTGCTTACCAGGGTTACTACTGTCCATCGCTGTGACTGTCCCCTCAGCCGCATCTACCCTCAGATGGGAGTTTATATATCCTTACCACTTCATGTACTAATAATATTATTATTTTACATAACTATAGTCCAATGCTCAAACTCAGGAAATCAACCTTGGTCCAAGGCTATTAACTACGCTACAGATTTTTTTGAATTTTACCTGTTTTTATGCCCTGTGTAGTAGAGGGTTAACTCAACAAGCTTGAATGTGTTTAAGTCCTATATTTTCCAGAGAAAGGACTGGCCCTTGATCAGGATAAAAGAGTCTTTCATCCTCTACCTCACCCCTCTCACACACCCCAAATCTCCCCATAAACTGGAATCCCTCACTTCCCTGGGCCCCTCTTGGAAGCCAGTGCCTCATCTTTATCTTTACTACTCAGCTGGGCTGTTAAATCCCAGATGAAATCTTCCTTGTAGCCACATGGGAAAGACAAGTGCTCACACTTCTTGTTAACAGAGGGCCTTGTGCGTGGCCTGTCACTCCTCACGTGCTAATCCAACTCCCTCCCCAGGTAGGCAGGGAGGTTGCTGGAGCAAAGCTGGGTTGGCATCGGCTCTTTTTCTACTGGGGATAAATATGCACCTTCTGAGAAATGTGCCTTCTTTTTACCATAACCACGAGGTACCAGTGGGAGTTATCACAATCTTAACAGACTCCACCCACATGACTATCACTGATTGGTCAAAATTGGACACCTGACCCAAGCTGGGCCAATTAGAACCCTTCGCTGGGATCATCTGGTGGTGAGCACCCAGCATCCTGGTTGGTAGAAGAGCCTGTCCTGCAGTAGGAGAGTGATCTTACAGGCTGAGATAAACCCTGGAGAGAGAGTCTCAGCTTAGTTTTAGATGCCTGGGAGGCCTACTTACACCCCTATAGCCTTCCTGGGTGATGATATGAGCCTTCCCTTGGGTTTCTTTTATATTAAAGACCATATTTTATCCTCTCCACATCTCCAACTGGTGACAAAAGGCCTGGCACACATTACATCCCAGATGATCATCAAATGATTGAAATAGAAGTTCTAAGAGATACATCGGCAACATCGCAGTTTTTCTCAGGGCCATTCCTGCCTTTATATTCCCATATATGGAACTTGGTAGACCAGAACCCAATCACACTTTCTTGCTTATAAGTCATTTCAAACACGTTGAGTGGCATTCATTTGAACAGGCACCTTCAAGAGACTGTTTAGGTGATTTGCAAAAACAGTCTGCTGGCCTAATGAAATCAGAACAGCCCGTGTTTTCCATCCTGAACTCGGGGATTAGTGAGGAAAAGCCGGTGTAAGCAGGGCACTGGGTTCGCACAGCTGTGGAGACGCGCAGCGAGCAGATTGCAGGGCTCAGCACAGCCCGGGTTCAGGCAAGTCAGCTAGGACACAACCTCAAACAGAAAATCAGAAAACATATGAAGTCCAGATTTTATTTCCCAAACTCATCTTAATTTTATTTTTCAGCTTATCTTAAAAACGATAAAAAATTCGAGACAGAATAAATTGGTTGGACAACAATGTTATTCCTACTCTATGGCTATGGCCACACCAGGGGTAGAAATAGGGAACTGGTGTATATTTTGGCAAACTAAGAATCTATTGTTTGTTCATTTAAAATAATTTTTTGTGTGTGTGATTATAGAACATAGAAGTGCATTTATGGAAAATTTACAAAATATGGAAAAATACAGTGTCCAGGACTGGGGCATGTGAGGAGGGTCAGGGCAGGAAGTGCGTGGGTGGGTGGCTAGACACAGCTCACACCCACCTGCGTGAGGGTTGTGTGCATGGGGCCTGGTAGGGTGGTCAGAGGGGGTGATAGGTGGGGGGTCCCGGGGAAGAGAGCCTTGAACAAAAGCCTGGTCCTTAACTTCCCTCTCGTCGGAGCAGTGAAGAGGCCTCCGTGAGCCTGTAGAGCAGAGGGCAGCAAGGCGCCCATCATGTGAAGGGGATTCCAGCTCTGGTGGTGGAGAGTGGTCCTATGGGACCTTACCAGGGGATCAGGGCAGCACCCATGTGGCAGTCCCTCAGAGGAGAGACCTGGGGGCTATTGTTTTAGATTATCACCCAGCTTTGGCACGTTAAGGCTCTGGCCCTAGTTCTAGCAGCCACAGGTCTTGGGGTCCCAGGCTCTGGTGGCCGTAGAAGGCAGTGTCTGTCCCCAGAGTGGTTCTGTGGGGGCACCAGAGGCAGCGGTTTTGGGGGGGGGTGGCGTTGCTGAGTACACAGCCCTCCGTTAGGAATCTCACAGCACCCTGTATCTCCCCCTCACAGCACTGACGACAATTCAAATGAGTGATTAACTGTAAAGTTCATTGTTTAGTATCTGTCTCAGTAATAGGGTGACCGACTGTGACTAATATGTCTAGTTTGTAGGACTTCCACAATTTTAGCACTGAATACGTCATCCCAGGAACCCTCAGTCCCAGGCAAACCCAGAAAGACATTTGATGACTCTACTTAGCAGACAGATGGAAATTTCTATGGCAGGACCGGTATCTCACACACAGTGCCTTGCACAGATATGCGTCCAACAAATATTTGCTGAACATTATTTCTTATTATTACTGGGAATATTCAGTAAATACTTGCTGAATAAATGACCCCCTGCCAATAGGCGAATTGTTTTTAATATCATAATGTATTACCAATAAACGGGACAAACTGGATTTACGGACTGTTCCAAAAAGCACGAAAGGTTTCTGTGCTAAGTTTAGCAGAGAGAAATCCTCTAAGAAAGGCCAGCAAATGGCCTTGAGGGGTTTGGTGCTGATTCTTGAATCAGTCAAGTGGGGATTGATTTCCAGATCCTCTCAGATATGAGAGGCCAGCAGAAGAGACAGATGTTGGACAAATGTGACGATTAGTAAGAGTAAGAACTTACCCGTCACGTCACTTAACAGTCTGCTCACAAACATTCCCTTGGTTGGGACGCATAAGACTGTAGGCTTGGAGAAGTGACATACTTTTCTTAAGGACACACACATAGTGACAATTTGAAACCACGCCATCTTTGTGCTGTTTTGGTGTTATTCTCCCATTTTATATGGGCCAATGGCCAGTAAATGTTTCCCGAGGCTCTCCAAGCCATCTAGGTGCACCTGTAGCTGTAGGTTGATGACCACGCAGACAATGTTAAATGTTAAATGTGTGGAAAGGTCTGGTTGCTTGCTCCTTACACGTCTCCAAGGAAACCAGGAGGCATGACCGACCCCTGGCTAACCCTTGGGAATGTGGCTCAAGGAAGGTTTGTTACGTCAGAGATTGATGATTTTGTTGTGTACACCTGGGCAATGGGCCATGCCCTACTAGCTTGCCAGGATGGCTCAGCACAAGCGGCAAGACTGATAACATGCACCGGTTCCATTGTCGGGGTCTTGAGTTGTGGTTGCCGTGGTTGATTGATAGCGGTATGTGTCTATATGACCAACTCCCCATAAACACCTGGGACTCTGAGACTCATGTGAGTTTCCCTGGACAGAGGCCTTCCACCCATGACCCTGTAGTTCTCTGCCAGGAAAAGAGCACATCTGATGGGCTCAGATGCAGAGGCA
>NW_005368884.1:0-533 GCF_000412655.1 Myotis brandtii
CAGATCCTTGGGTGATGATTTGTTAAAAAGGACGGAGAAGAAATGGACAGTTTTGTGTCTGCCCAGCTGTCTCGGGGGGGCAGAGGGGGACTTCCTCCTCAGGGCACACAGCAGCCTCGGCCACTTTCTGCAGAACTTCCGGCTTCCACCACTATTACCTCATTTCACTTTATTGTCACTAAAAAGTCCAAGTGAAATAAGGAACCTGGGGCTGAGAGGTTCCGTGACTTTCCAAGTTACAAAGTCAAAAGGGTCAGAGTCAGGAAGGAACTCAAGTCTGTCTTTCCTCTTTTTATTATTATTAACTAGAGGTCTGGTGCACAAAATTCGTGCACGGGGGTGGGGTGTCCCTCAGCCCAGCCTGCACCCTTTCCAATCTGGGACCCCTCGAGGGATGTCCGACTGCCCGTTAGGCCCGATCCCACCTAAACGGGCAGTTGGACATCCCTCTCACAATCCAGGACTGCTGGCTTCCAACCGCTCACCTGCCTGCCTGCCTGATCGCCCCTAACCACTCGCCTGCCTGCCTGATC
>NW_005368884.1:1681-2414 GCF_000412655.1 Myotis brandtii
TGGGACCAGGCTGCGGGCTCCACGGTTCCTCCTGGACACGCCGGGCTCCGAGCGACAACACGGCCGCGTCCCTGCCCCCGCCCCCCACTCTCCACAGATCCCAGCACAAAAGCCCGAGAGAGGGTGACCCGGCGGACAAAGGCCCTTTGAGCTGCTTGGAAAGGAGCCGTGGGGGCGATGGACGGGGTCCAGGGGCCCGTTCTTCCCACTTGCACTAATTAGACATTTTTCTGTCGGCCGCTGAGCACCGCTGAGAGGCCAACCCGCCAGATTCATTTCTAAAGTGTTTACAGAAGTTTGCATCTGTTTGTGTCTCTTCAGGAGGAAAATAAGCACTTCAATAGCTTTGTGGGAACTGAAGGGAGCCCTCGAGGCCGGGCCTGCAGCTGCATAACTCAGCTCCCTCCTGGCGCCCGGCCTGCGAGGAGGAGGAGGAGGAGGAGGAGGCCGCAGGGGGCCCGCCAGGAGCCGTCCTGCCCGGCCACACTGGCTTCTCTCCCTCTCTGAGCAGGACACGCAGATTCGGGGGTCCATCCCCGTGGGCTAGCAGCACTCTGGGAAATGAGCCCCACTTTCAATGCTCCGAGGACAGGGGGTGAATTCTTCAACAGCAAAGCTGAGTCCAGCAGCGCCCTGGACCGTCCCCGGGCAGCCGGGCCCTCTGACTGCGGCCGGAGCAATGAGAGAGGCTGAGGGTGCGGGGGGACCCGGGAGCGGGCCCCACGGAACCCCT
>NW_005368885.1:0-783 GCF_000412655.1 Myotis brandtii
ATACAGCACTCTCATTGCACATCCCTGCCCAATGAAACAGATGTTGGAAATACAGTAACTTCAGGCAATATAGTGCCTGTTTATCCTTGAATTGTCAATGCTATAAAAGTAAAGAAACAAGGGCACTCAAAGGAAAAGGGCAAAGAACTTACACAGTGAAACTAACTTCAAAAATAAATTTTCTTTGATATGTAATGGTAGCAGAAAAAGAAGCAATTTTCAGATTTATTGCAAAAGAAAAAAATAGCAGAAACTAAACACTGATAAGCACTCAAACTTGGCCAAGTGATGAGATTTTTAAAATGTAATGAGTGATAATATACTATTTTGATTAAACTGCTAGAAAATATCATGGCACTATATCCTATATAATAAAAGGGTAATATGCAAATTGACTGTACAAAGATGGGAATGCCTGTGGCCCCTTGCCCTGACCGGCCCCGCCCCCAAGTGGGCACACCCACCCAGAGCAGGGGCAGGGTTGGTTGGCAAACCGGCCCGCAGCCCCTCACACTGGCTGGCCCCACTCACAGCCCTTCCCCCCAGCCAGCCCGGCCCCAATAGCTCCCATCAGGGTGGGCTGGCTGGATACCCACCAGTGCAAAAATTTCATGCACCCAGCCTCTGGTCTATAATAATAAAAGCATAATATGCTAATTAGACCAGACATCCTTCTGGATGTCCTTCTGGACGACCTTCTGGATGAAGCCGGAGTTGTGAGGGAAGCCTGGGTGCCAGAGGGAAGTTGGTGCTGGCAGCCCGGGGAAGGAAGGCCTACTCTTG
>NW_005368886.1:0-535 GCF_000412655.1 Myotis brandtii
CAATCTGGGACTGCTGGCTCCTAACCACTTGCTTGCCCCTAACGACTCTGCCTGCCTGCCTGATTGACGTCTAACTGCTCTGCTGCTGGCATGATCATCCCCAACTGCCCTCCCCTGCAGGGCTGAGGGGACTGGGTGACTCCAGCTGGATGAGGTGGGGCTGAGGGGAGTGGGTGCCACCATCTTGTGGCTGTGGGCACTGCCATCTTTGTGAGGGTGTGATGGTCAATTAGCATATTCCCTCTTTATTAGATAGGATAGTACTCTACTATATATATGCACCAGATCTTGTTTGTTAAATTGTCTACCAATGGACATTAGGTTGCTTCCACATCTGTGGTATTGTAACTAATGTTGCAATAAATACAGAGGTACACATATCCTTTTGATTAGTGTTTTGGATTTCTACAAATAACCAGAAGTGAAATTACTGGATCATATGCTAGTTCTATTTTAATTTTTTGAGGAACTTCCTTACTTTTTTCCATAGTGGCTGCCCCAATTTACAATCCTATCAACAGTGCACAAGGGTTCC
>NW_005368887.1:0-694 GCF_000412655.1 Myotis brandtii
CTTGGGGTGGCAGCCTTCCCGTGGGGGTGCTTCTCCCGGCCGCTCCTCCAGCCCCGAGGTCGTCGGTTACGTCCATCCCACAGAAGGGCACACGGAGGCCGAGGCTGCAGTTCCTGCAGCTGTTCCAGCCCATGACCTCGCCTGGCTCCGGCCAGGCCTCCCTCCGGCCTGGCACCCAGCAGGGGCTCGGCTCCAACCACCTCGCCTTCCCGAGGCCCCGCCCCGTCCTGTCTCCTACCGATGCGGTCCGCGGGTTCAGGGCCTGCGGGGGGTCCGGGAGGACCTCACCCCGTCCTTAATGACGTGTGCAAAAGCCCTTTTTCTTTCTTTACGAAATATATTTTTATTGATGTCAGAGAGCAAGGGAGAGGGAGAGAGAGAAACATCAATGATGAGAGAGGATCAGTGACCGGCTGCCTCCCGCACGGCCCCACTGGGGATGGAGCCCAAACCCGGCCTGTGCCCTGACCGGGAATCGAACCCTGACCTCCTGGGTCATAGGTCGACGCTCAGCCCCTGAGCCCCGCGGGGGCTAAAGACCCTTTTTCCAAACCAGGACACAGTCTCGGTTCCGGTGGCGGAATCTCTGGGGCCCCCATTGAACCCACACGGTCCCGGCCAGTCCAGCAGCGCCCCTGCCTGGGGCTCCAGGGCTGAGGCCCCTGCGGAAGGTCGTCCCCCCTCCCCGGCCTCC
>NW_005368887.1:2455-2676 GCF_000412655.1 Myotis brandtii
GCTGCCCCCTGGAGGCCACAGGGATCTCTGACCAGCCGGCCCCCGACCTCAATCTGCCCGCAGGCGGCGCCCCTCCAGGTGGTCTCGGGGCCAGCTCCCCCTCCCCCCGTTTTAAATCTTCACCCCAGGACATGTGGGTTTTTAACTGACTTTTAGAGCGAGGAAGAGAGGGAAACATCAGAGCGAGAAGCATGGATCGGTTGGTAGGCGCCCAACCAGGG
>NW_005368888.1:0-789 GCF_000412655.1 Myotis brandtii
AGTAAAATAAAAGCCAAAATCCTTTCCTGAGCCTGAAACATCACATGATCTGGCCCCTACTATTTCAGTTAGCTATTGTTGTATAACAATCCCCAAACTTAGTGCTTATAGCAACAGCAATTTACTATTTCTCATGATATTCAGCGGAAGAACAGCTGACCAGTTTCGCTGCTCCATTTGGTATTGGCTAATGTCAACCCAAATGGGGCTGAAATGTCCAACATGGCTTTACTCACATGTCTGGTAGCTCAACTGGGATGGCTGCCTGGGCTTCTCCCTCTCTACCTGGTCTCTGGGCATTTTTAAAAAATACATTATTTATTGATTTCAGAGAGGAAGGGAGAGGGAGAGATAGAAACATCAATGATGAGAAAGAACCATAGATTGGTTGCCTCCTGCATGCCCCCTATTGGGGATCAAGCTAGAAACCCAGGCATGTGACCTGACTGGTAATCAAATCATGACCCCTTGGTTCATAGGTCAATGCTCACCACTGAGCCATGCTGGCTGAGCTAGTCTCTGGGCATTTAATGATCAATTTCCAGCTTATTTTCCTGGCAGCTGAATCTCAAGAAGAAAGCAAGGGAAGCTGCCAGTATTCTTAAAGCTTAAGTGAAACTTATTCATTATTTCACCTATTCTGTTGTCAAAGCAAGTCACAAAGCCAGCCCAGACTCAGAGAGAGGGAACATAGACCTGTCTCTTTCTCTCTATCTCTCACCTCTCACCTTTACTTATATAGATACAGATATTGATATATAGATAGATATAGATATAGATTAGATATAT
>NW_005368889.1:0-645 GCF_000412655.1 Myotis brandtii
CAACAACAAAAAGAATAATCTGAAAATAGTAAAAAACAAACAAACAAACAAAAAACATAGTGTTGTCTCTGCTGCAGAACCAGCTGCTCTGGGAGAGATTACAGCAATAGTAGAGGCTGCCTGGTAAGGGGAGCATGGTCTGCCAGTCCCCAACATTTCTGTGGAATATAGGTGTCCCTCACTCACAAATACAGACACTCACCGCATGTCTATGCACTTTCCTTTCATTCTCTAACTCACACACTAATTGGCAGCTTGCTGTCCCATTGGCAGCCATTTTGGATCCCCTAAATTGATTTTTGTTTATTGATCTTATACTCTAAAAGCTTGCTGAACAAATTTCTAAGTTGTAATACTAGGGGGTTTTTTGTGTGTTTTTTAGGATTATATACATATTCGTGTACATAAATATAATTTATTTCTTTTCAAATTTGGATTTCTTCTATTTATTATTTATTTATTTATTATTTACTAGAAGCCCAAAGCATAAAATTTGTGCATGGATGTGTCCCCCTCAGCCAAGCCTGCACCCTCTCCAATCAGGGACTCCTTAGAGGATGTCCATATGCCGGTTTAGTCCTGATCCCAGGAATTGGGCTTAAACCAGCAGTCGGACATCCCTCTCACAGTCCTGGATCGCTGGCT
>NW_005368890.1:0-854 GCF_000412655.1 Myotis brandtii
TCATTGGAACTCACTGTATGATTCATTGGCAAATATTGGCAACGAAGATGCTGCCACAAGACTTTCAAGAAGTAATGAAAAGTGTCATAAGTTGTGTCAATTTTGTAAAGGCGAGCACTTTAAACAGTCAACTGTTTTTGCAACTGTGCAACAAGTTGGATGCGCTGAACAATGCTCTGCTATTTCACACTGAAGTGAGATGGTTGTCAAGAGGAAAAATTTTAAAACGTGTTTTTGAGCTTTGTGTTGAACTCAAAACATTTTTAAATCAGAAAGCAAGACCGTAGTTCGAAGCACTTTTCAGCGATAAAAGTGAACTGCAGAAAATAGCTTACGTGGCTGCTATCTTTGCCATCTTGAATGAGTTAAATTTACCACTGCAAGGACCAAATGCAACATGCCTCATTTGTCTGCAAAGATACAATCATTCCAAATGAAACTTCAGCTTTGGCAAAAAAAAATTGGATGAAAATAAAATTTACATGTTGCCTACCTTATCTGTTTTCTTTTAGAACATGACATTGAACCAGACAAAAGGATTACAATGATAATTTCTGTGAAAGAGCACTTGCACATGCTTGCAGACGAAATTTCATCATACTTTCCAAATCTACCTGACACCCCATTTGCACTTGCCAGAAGCCCATTCACAGTCAAAGTTGAAGATGTTCCTGAGACAGCACAAGAGGAGTTCTTTGAACTTATTAACAACGATGCAGTGAGAACTGATTTCTCTACAATGCCAGTTACAAAATTATGGATCAAGTGTTTGTAGTCATATCTCACACAACATGTGGTCCTAAATAGATACTTTTTGAATGAAGACAGAAGGAAGGCCAAGAGACATATGAAAA
>NW_005368891.1:0-790 GCF_000412655.1 Myotis brandtii
CAGAAACTGTTAAAAAGGCAGAGAAGTTTTTATTTCATGGGAAAAAAGGACTGCCATAGCTGTGATGGTGCCAAGGTGTGTTAGGGTGAAAGGGATAAGGTCCCTTTGAAGTTCTATCAGTTACTGTGTCACTTCATGGTTTGTTGACTTTTAACAAGCCAACACTTCCCTGGGTCATTGGCTTGGAAACCAGTTGCTTTTGATAATACAGAATGCAAAGAAAGACTTAGAAAGAATGAAAATGAATCAGGTATAAATGAGAAAAAGGAACCCAAAGGTTTGTCCCTGAGTTTCTACAGCAAGCATGTCAAACTCACAGGCTAACACGGGCCAAATAAACAAGGTTTAAGTTTATGTGAGCCGCAAAAAAAACAAAAGCTTCGGGAAAACCAAGATGGCGGCATAGGTAAACACGGGAGTTTGCTGCCTCGAACAACCACTTCAAAAATACAACTAAAAGACGGAACGGACATCATCCAGAACCACAGGAAGGCTGGCTGAGTGGAAGTTCTACAACTAGGAGGAACCGAGAATCAGAGGAGGCGCAGTGCTGAATTAAAATACTAAGGTGCGGAGTGCATGCGGAGCGGGCTGGTGGCTGAGGGTGCAGTTGTCTTTCAATCGGGAGGGAGCCTCAGACTCTGAGCTCCAGATCTGGGTGAGTCTCTAGGGACCCAGACTCAAACGGGAGAAGCGGGACTGTCTGGCTTCGGTCGGAGGAACTCGAAAGCTGTCTCTCCAAGGTTTGCAGCAGTGGCTGGGACTCTGAGAGGCAGAGCCCCTGGGGACG
>NW_005368892.1:0-273 GCF_000412655.1 Myotis brandtii
CTGACACGCGTGTCATAGGTTTGCCATCACTGCCTTACACACAGATACATATGGAATTATTTGCTCTACAATCATTCTCTACTGGAAAGCTGAATCAGAACCACCAGAAAATAAATACTTTCTCCCTCAAACATGAGAATGAGAGATTGGTGACGGGGGATAGAAGGAGAGAGAGAGAGAGAGAGAGAGAGAGAGAGAGAGAGAGAGAGAGAGAATTGTTCTAAATTCTGAAATAAGTGATTTTTAAAAAATATATTTTATTGATTTTTTTAC
>NW_005368893.1:0-633 GCF_000412655.1 Myotis brandtii
TTCACTTATTTGTCTGATGGTGTGTTGTTGTTTTTTTTGCAAAGGAAAAGTTTTATTTTGGTCAGTTAAGTGGTCCTCTTCCAGGCCTGAGAAATGTGAGGGCTCTAGGTCTGACCTTGCATGGCTGCCAGTTCACTTTTGGACAAGGAGAAGGACACGCTACACCCATAACCCCAGTCCCTGTGCTTGAAGCCACAGAATACTCCCTCCTCGCTGCCCGGAGCCTCATTTCCCAAAGCACTTGCAACCCGCTCGCTCACCTGTGGGCGATTCCGTGTCCTGAAGTGTGAGCAGCAGCTTGGAGAGGGAGGCCTTCCTCTCCCAGGAGCTCAGGTGTCAGTTCCTCTCAGCATCGCCCTTGGCAGCTTCAAGCCCATAGGCATAGGTGGGACCGCCAGAAGCTGGGCTCCCCAGTTTCCAAAATGGGAACAGAATGCTGACCCTGAGGGTGGTGGCGAGGGGAGGGGAAGGGGTGTGTTCGCCCCTGGGCTGTGCCCAGCTTGCACATCCCCCAGGGACGGGCCCCTGTCCTCACTGATGTGGGGGGTCGTGCGCCAGGTGTCAGGGGTGCAGAGCCCAAGGGCAATCTTTCCGCACAGACGCTTGTTTTCTATGGAGGGAAACACCCGCAAA
>NW_005368894.1:0-1125 GCF_000412655.1 Myotis brandtii
AAGTCAGGCACTTTGGCATAGGTATGGGAAGCAGAGACACCGAGGGAAAGGATGGATGGCACCAGGGGCCTGGCTCACAGCCTCATGCTCAGTACTCTTAGCGGCTCCAGAAGGCGGTGGGGAAAGGGCCGGGGGGCACCCAGCGCAGTGCAGCAGATGCTCCCTCCACCCTTCGGGGTGCAAAAGGGCAGGGGAGGAGGGAGACTGACAACAGGGTGACTGACAACTTGGTGTCAGCTGCTCTAAATGCCAAGCGGTCACAGGGCGACCTCACAAGGCCCAGGGAGGCACGGGTAAAATGTATACTTTAAAATGGTGAATTTTATATTATTTTAATTATATTTCAGTAAAAACAAAACACATACATGCACACAAATGTGTAACTTAAAATATAATAAATTGCAATATACAGTATTTATTCAATACAGCTATGACCAGAAAATCACATTTGCATATACACATTTAACTAAGTGGAAGTTAAAATCACAAAACATTTTTTTTTTAATTTGAGAAAAATATAATTTGATAGTTTAAAAATTATTTAGAGGTCAAGTAGTATTAATCTTGGCCTAGAGAACTTTGTGAAATATCGATATTTGAGAAGATATACAATGATTTCAAGAGAGTTAGGACACAGAAACACAGGTGATGTCATTTCAGGACAGTGATGGATCTGCAGGCCTGGTGGACTCCTTGGTAAAAGAGTAAAAATGCTAATTATGGAAGCAAAATATGTTGAGTTATCACTAGGTGCCTGATATAGTTCTAAGAGCTTAGCATATTACAGCCAATTTAACTTTCCAAATACTATGGCATATTTATAAATGCTCCACAATCCCTTGCTCTCAATGCTGAATACCAAAAATTGCTTCATGTGAGAAATGAGCAAACAGAAATTTATGTAATGCTACTTGTAGTTTTACCATATCTTACTTAGCAGAAATATGATTGTTTAATTGAAGAATTATTAATATTTTTCCTTAGAAGTGCAGCCCAGATCTCTCTGAGAATCATACCTAACATTGGGTATATGCACCATATTATCTTTAAAATAGATTTTTAACATTCTTGGTTTCAAACTACATCAGGACCAATTGCTTCAGATAAGGGGTTGAGGACCTGTGT
>NW_005368894.1:3913-6819 GCF_000412655.1 Myotis brandtii
CAACTTCTAGAGGATATCAAGGTAGAGATTGATATCAAAGCAATCATAGTAGGGGACTTTAATATTCCACTGACATCACTGGAGATATCTTCTAGACAAAATTCAACAAAGACACAGCAATCCTAAATGACACTAATGGAACTAATTGATATCTTCAGAATATTCTACCCCAAAGCTGTGGAATATACATTCTTCTCAAATGCACACTGGACATTTTCAAAGATAGACCACATATGTTAGGACATAAACTAAGTCTCTACAAATTTAAGAAGATTGAAATCACATCAAACATCTTCTCAGACCACAATAGCATGAAATTAGAAATCAGCTACGATAAAAATGCTCAAAAACAATGAAATACATGGAGGCTAAAGAGCATGCTATTAAATAGTAAATGGATTAACAAAGAGATTAAAAACAGAATTAAAAAACATCCTGGAAAAAAATGAAAATGAACACACAACAATCCAAAATCTATGGGACACAGCAAAAGCAGTCCTGAGAGGGAAGTTCATAGCACTATAGGCCTACCTCACAAAACAAGAAAAACTGGTAATAAGTTAAGTAAGATAAATAAGTTACCTAATACTGTAACTTAAAAAATTAGAATGAGAACAACAAGAAAAGCCCACAATAAGTAGAAGGGAAGAAGATCAGAGTGGAAATAAATGACATATTGACCAAGAAAACATTACAAAAGATCAATAAAACCAATAGCTGCTTCTTTTTCTGAAAGGATAAACAAGATTATCCTCTAGCCAGACTCACCAGAAAACAGAGAGAGAGGACCCACATAAACAAAATCAGAAACAAAAGGGGTGAAGTAACAACTGACCCCACAAAAGTACAAAGGATTGTAACAAAATCCTTAAGAACAAATGGGACAACCTAGAGAAAATGGACATATTCCTACAAATATACAACCTTCCAAAATTCATTCAAGAAAAATCAGAAAACCTGAATAGGCTGATAACCACTGATGAAATTGAAGTAGGAAAAACAAAACAAAAAAATACAACCAACCAAACAAAATACACACACAAAAAACCAAAAAACTGCCAGGAAACAAAAGCCATGCTCCAGACATTTTCACAGAGTGTTTTACCAAATATTCAAAGAAGAACTAACACCTATCCTCCTCAGACTATTCCAAAAAATTCAAGAGGAAGGAGCAAACTCCTTCTATGAAACCAGTATTACTCTAATTCCAAAACCCAATAAAGACACTACAAAGAAAGGGAACTACAGGCCAATGTCCCTGATGAACATAGATGCTAAAATCCTCAACAACATTTTAACAAATCAGATCCAGCAGCACATTAAAAAGATCATACATAATGACCAACTGGGATTTATTCCAGGGATGGAAGGCTGATACAATATCCGCAAATCAATAAATGTGATATAGCTCATAAACAGATTGTAAGACAAAAATCACATGATCACATCAATTGATGCAGCAAAATCATTCAAATAAAAATCCAACACCCTTTCTTGATTAAAAACAAACAAACAAACAAACAAAAAACTCTCAGCAAAGTGGGACTAGAGGGATCATACCTCAACAAAATATATAACAAACCCACAGCTAACATCATACTCAATGGGCAAAATCTAAAACCATTTCCCCTAAGAACAGAAATAAGACAGGGATTCCCACTTTCACCACTCCTGTTCAACATAGTATTGGAAGACCTGGCCATAGCAATCAGACAAGAAGAAGAAATAAAAGGCATCCAAATTGGAAAGGAGAAAGTAAAACTCTCATTATTTTCAGATGACATGGTACTGTGCATAGAAAAACCCTAAAACTCTACAAAAAAAAAAAAAAAAAAAGCTAATAGAAAAAAAATGAATGAATTTGGAAATGTAGCAGAATACAAAATTAACACCCCAAAATCCATAACATTTTTATACACCAATAGTGAACTCTCAGAAAGATAAACTAAAAAACAAAACAAACAAACAATAAGAACAATCCCATTTAGACTGTAACAACAACAACAAAAAATTAAGATACTTAGGAATAAACTTAACCAAGGAGGTAAAAGATCTATACTCTGAAAACTACAGGATATTGAAAAAAAAGACAAATAAAGATATAAACAAGTGGAAGAATATACCATGTACAAGAATTGGTAGAATCAATATTATTAACATGTCTATATTACCCAAAGCAATATAGAGATTCAATGCAATCCCTATTAAAATACCAACGGCATATTTCACAGACCTAGAACAAACACTCCAAAAATTTTTATGGAACCAAAAAACACCCTGAATAGCCACAGAAATCTTGAGAAAGAAGAACAAAGTTGCAGGAATCACAATACAAGATATCAAGTTATACTACAAAGCCAGGGTAATCAAAACAGCCTGGTACTGATGTAAGAACAGGCATAAAGATCAATGGAACAGAACAGAGAACCCAGAAATCAATCCAAGTCACTATGCTCAAATTAATATTTGACAAAGGAGGCAAGAGCATGCATTGGAGTAGAGACAGTCTCTTCAATAAATGGTGCTGGGAAAATTGGATATGTACATGCAAAAAAATGACACTAGATCACCAACTTACACCAAACACAAGAATAAACTCAAAATGGATAAAAGACTTATATGTAGGACATGAAACATAGAAGAAACCATAGGTACCCAAATCTCAGACATTTCTTGTAGCAATATGTTTACCAATGGAAACTACGGAGAAAATAAACAAATGGGACTACATCAAAATAAAAAGCTTCTGCACAGTAAAAGAAACCATCAACAAAATAATAAGATAGTACACTGAATAGGAGAACATATTTACCAATGATACATCCCATAAGGGTTTAAACTCCAAAATATACAGGGAATTCATATAATGTAACAAAAGGAAGACAAACAACCCAATTAAAAAATGG
>NW_005368895.1:0-3016 GCF_000412655.1 Myotis brandtii
GCAGCTCCAATCTTTTTAATATTATTTATTATGATTGTCAGGACCTCTCTTTTTATGATTCAAGCTCTTTGTCTCCTTAAAAAAGACAAGAGTTAAAAAAAAAAAAGAAAGAAAAAAGACAAGAGTTGAAGACATGTCATCTTAAATTTGTGTAAAATGGCCCTAACCGGTTTAGCTCAGTGGATAGAGTGTCGGCCTGTGGACTGAATGGTCCCGGGTTCTATTCTGGTCAAGGGCATGTACCTTGGTTGTGGGCACATCCCCAGTAGGGGGTGTGCAGGAGGCGGCTGATCAATGTTTCTATCTCATCGATGTTTCTAACTCTCTATTCCTCTCCCTTCTTCTCTGTAAAAAAATCAATAAAATATATTTTTAAAAAAATTTTTCTGTAAAATGTATACATTTTAACTTAGATTTATGTGGATCTCAAAGACCCCTTTCTCCAACATTTTTCTCCCATTTCCATCCCCCAATTTCCCACATTGTAGCTAACATATCTTATGATCAAGGATAAAAGGATCATTATCCAGATTGATTTATCAGACTCTTGTAAATCTCACTCTTTATCCCAAGAGAAGCCATCGCATCAACTTGCTAGCGTTTAGTATCTTCATCATCTGTTTAAGAAAATGGGCTTTTGTGGATATCTTTGGATTTGGGGCCCTCCCATATACTCATCATCATTAGGGTAGGAGGAATGCCCAGAATTCATGAATTCTAGAGACAGGAGAGTTTCTATAGATGCAATAGATAATTGCAGGCTTGTGACCTATAGATTGCCTATTGCAGAATGCAGTGAGCGAACCCTGCCTAATACTGAAACCACAACATCTTCAAATTGCCAGTGCTTCATTAGAAAATCTGAATGGTCTCTCAATTCTATTGACATGATCATAACATTAGCTAGCTATTACATTTGCCACCCATAACGTGCTCCATCGCTTAGGGCCTTTGTTATAATTGTACACTATTATGAAGTTACTGTTAATAGATCTTAAAAAATTGGTGCTAGAGAGAGAAGAGGCTGGTTCATACTTTCTGTCCCACAGGTTAATGTTGTAGGGTTTCAGAAGTCAGAAAGCAAGAATCCACCTCAGAAGCAAACAAAGCCTCAATTTTCATTCCCAGCCTGTCCCACTCCTGCCCATGTGGAAAGACAACAACAACAAAAAATTGAAGACCCCTCTGGAGAGAGAATTAGGGTGGACTTTGGGCAAATTTTAGCAAAAGTAAACAAACAAGATAGAGAGATATATGGATGGATAGATAGATTGATTGATTGATTGAGGAGGAGGAAAGTAATGCAGAACATCAAATATCTAGGTATTGTCACTAAGAAAATACCTAAAGAAATTTTTCACTTTGGCGTTATCTTTTTAAATTGAGAGTATGTATACTCCTCTGAATATTGTCATCTCTGAATATCATAGTAATTTTTCTCTTGAGGAGTCAACTTTCCATGATCCATCACAATTCTAAGTCATGCTGTCAGTTTTTACCTGACACTAACCACGAGGGACTCTGATAAAAACTTTACTTTCAGTAGGCCCAGAAAAATACCAAATTCTGTAAAAGAACTTTGAAGAATAAAACATCAAAGTCCAATTATATATCACAACCTGATCCTTTTTTTCTGGTTAATTCAGAATGTTTAAATTGGGTAGCTATCCACTCAAAATTAGAAACACATTAAATGTTTGTTAATGTCTTCCCTGGAAATGTTTAATTATTATCTTGAATCCACATAAACTAGATAATCTATAGAAAGGAAGTGAAGCCATGGTTTTTTCCCCAATGACCCTGAGTGAAAGAGAAAACCATAACAAAAGTACTTTTGAGAAAAAAATGTATATTGTACTTGAATTTTTCTGTGAACAAATTCCTCAGATCATATCCCATTTTAGCTTGCCTGCACAATCATAGCCAATGGATTGGAATGAAGTTTTTTTTAATGCATTCCTTTGAGTTTAAAAGTTATTTTCTGTTAAGAAACCAAAGAAATTGAGGTCCATCAGGGAAGCTCTAGCTATGAGGCTCAAAAATACACACAGATGTCAAGCTTATCGAGTTGGCCAGAGAGCACAGAAATCTAAAAGTCGTTCACCACATTCTCATTAAAATTAATCCTAAAGAAATAATAATTTAAGAAAAGAAATAATCAAAATGGGAAAAATATTCAAGGATATCCAGAGAACATTTTCTTAAATATGGCAACAAAGTTAAAAATATCCTAAGTGTCAGAAAATGAAGGATTTTAAATAAAGTATGAAGCAACCATATGATGAATACAGTGCAGCCTTTTTAAGTAAGGATACAGAGATACACTTATTGATGTCAACGGCATTTTTTCTTACTAAGCTAAAAAGGAAAGTTACACTTCAGCATGCTTAGTATGTCCCTATTTTTGTTATATGAGTATTTTTATAATATTAATATAGAACACATCTGAAGAATGTACACAAAATATAATTTCAAGTACAAGGTAGAAAGATAGGTAATTTTTTCCTTTTGTTATTCTGTATTTTCCTATTTTTGCAATAGATTTCTACTATAATGAAATTTTTATAGTTAGAAAAGATTACAAATATCAATTGAAAGAATAGCTGATTTCCACAGAGAGGTTGTCAAAAAGGACTCCTTCAATGAATACAAAGTAAGTTGCATTAAAATATATTAAATGTTTGTTAATGTCTTTTATCAGGAAAGAATATTTTATTTTGTTACTTTGCCTGAAAAGCAGAAAGCTAATGTGGAAAATGCCAATATATTTAGTGAATATCACTGACCAATTTGTGCCTGGTTCTCTCATTTGTTAAGCTGTTCTCTCATTGATTTATTCAACCATTGGCCACACAGAAGTTGAGAGATGACAGCTGAGGGGCAGAGCCTCGTGGTGACATGTCTCTGAGAGGTGCCACTGCTGGGTGCGGCAGAATCATCTTGGGTCATGTCTACATCACATCAACACATTCCAAGTTCGGCAAATCCCAAAGCTTGCTTTTTTAATGATACTCAA
>NW_005368896.1:0-203 GCF_000412655.1 Myotis brandtii
GTTTGCAACTGTTGCAGGCGTGGGAGGGTGACAGTGTCCTGGGGGATGTTCGCACGCCAGGGGGCTATGTGCACACCGGAGGCCTCTGGCTTTGCAGATCCGCAAACCCCCGTGGTGCGGCCAGGAGGACGTCAGTCTGGCCCGCCACGGTGGCTGTTCCTGCGATCCTGCACCTTCTGGGCCAGGAGGCGGATCTTGCGCAG
>NW_005368897.1:0-795 GCF_000412655.1 Myotis brandtii
GTGTAATATGCTAATGATATGCTAAGACCACTCAGCTGCTGGCTATGATGTGCACTGACCACTAGAGGGCAGACATTCCCACCGGTAGGTTAGCTCCCTCTGGGGTCTGGTCAATCGGGACTGGGTGAGAGGGCCATTCACGCCCTGGAGCCCTCTCATGGTCCCTCCCCAGCTGGCTAACCTCCCACGTCCCTCCCTGGCCTGTGCCCTCTCACAATCCGAGCTGAGGGCCCCCCCCCACCCAATGAGTGCATGATTTTCATGCACCAGACCTCTAGTATAGAACACTAGAGGCCCAGTGCATGAAATTTGTGCATGGGGAGTGGGGTGTGTGTCCCTCAGCCCAGCCTGAACCCTCTCCTATCTGGGACCCCTTGAGGGATGTCCAACTGCCCGTTTAGGCCTGGGCCTAAATAGGCATTCGGACATCCCTCTCACAATCCAGGACTGCTGGCTCCCAACCGCTCGCCTGCCTGCCTGCCTGATTTCCCCTAACCACTCCCCTGCAAGCCTGATCACCCCTTAACTGCCCTCCCCTGTAGGCATGGTTCCCCCCCCAAACTGCCCTCCCCTGCAGGCCTGGTGTCCCCCAAGTGCCCTCCCCTGCTGGCCATCTTTTGGTGGCCATCTTGTGTCCACATGGGGGTGGCCATCGTGTGTTGGAGTGATGGTCAATTTGCATATCACCTCATTATCATATAGGATTTGCTCAATGTCTGTGGCCACAGCTTGGCTCACAGCCTCTGGCCGACGTTGGGTTTTAAACGTTGCCCAACTTCCTCTAGCCCAGTGGTT
>NW_005368898.1:0-521 GCF_000412655.1 Myotis brandtii
TTACATAATTTCTACTTATCCAACTTGCATTATATTTGATTAAAATTTTCTTCAGACAGATCAATTCTTACATAAAAAGTATACATGGTAAAAAGTAATTGGCAAATCAAATCTTGAATTTTACCTGTACAAGGTTTGCTTTTGAAAGTTAACTTTTATAGCCATTATTTCTACAAAAATTCAGTTTCCCCTGATTGACTTGAATAGATCTAAATAGTACTATATGCAGTTGTATCCACTAAGTATTTGACTTTGTTTGGTTTTGCTGCTATTTATATTTAGTTTAAGATGTAGATAAAGCAAAAATAGTCCTTTGTTTTGGATTAGTTTATTACATGGCTAATTAGCTTCTCCAACAAACTTTGCAAACTGTGTACTAACTATGCAGACTCTGAACTGATGAAAGAGCATATAGAACAGGAGTAAATGTTCTCTGTTATACAGACTATCATGTCCTCTACATGCTATGCTTCTTGGTTTATAATTTTACTAGTAGCCCTGCGCACGAATCTGTGTGCCAG
>NW_005368899.1:0-2376 GCF_000412655.1 Myotis brandtii
AAAGCATCAATAGGTACATTCATTTAAAGAAATATTGCACATATTATCGTTAATTAATAAGAAATTTGGACAGCTTCTTAACATTTTGATTACCTGGGGGAAATACAAACACACACAATTATACACCATTTTAAAGTGTTTTCTTGAATTCAGAGTGGAAAAAAAACTGGAAATACTATGAGGTAATTCTTTAGTGTCTTATCCCTATCTCCCTTGCTCCCTTTCTTCTTTCTGTGTGCCTGGCCATATGCTATAAGAGCTGGGGATAGTTAGATGTACAAGCAATCAGTCCTTCCTTAAGACAGATGGTGAAATCTAGTAGTAGAAAGTAGAGATAGATACCCTGACATCTATCTATCATCTTTCTCTCTCTCTCTCTATCTATCTATCTATCTATCATCTATCTAACATGCTTAGACTTACTAGAGAGAAATATTATTTTATAGCCAAATGACCAGTACAGGATCCAGTAGCAATAGTCATTTTGTGCCTTAGAGTAAAAATTGCCTGTTTTTCATTCCTTAAAATATTGAAAATTGCTTTAAAATTTTAACAACTTAAACAAAAGTGGAATAAATATATGGAAAAGAGTACCTAGAGTGACTGCTTTGGAAAAAGAATAATAATGATAATAATAATGTCTAATAGTTATAGTGCTAAGTATCATGAACTCTGATACATGTATTACATATGATATCCATATCAGTGTATTCCTACAAAATCATATGAGGTGGATATAAATTACCAGGTGGGACAGCCAACATTCAAACCCACAGGCCACTATCTGCAGAGCCAGCGCTCTCCTGAATATAGCGAGGCAATGTCCAAAACACACACATGACACAGAGGAAAATCACAATGTTACCACTGAAATATGGAATGTGGGCCTTATGAAGTTGGTGGAACAGAGTCTAGCAGAAGCCTAGTGATGAAAACTATGCAGTTAGGGGAGTTGGGAATTAAATTTAAATAGTTTAGAGATGATCTTATCAGGTAAAGGCAAAAGTTCACAATGTCAGAGATGGAAAAATGCTTCAATACACATGTACATGAAATACAGCATAAAGACACTGCTATAGAACAGATGATGATCTTCAACAGGTCAGATCTCAGAATTACCAAAGGTTTGGTAGAATATTCTTGTATCCACTTTGTAATGTTTACTCTACAAATGTTTAAGACTCTGGGTCAATAAAGCTAGAAATATACAGATTAGCAACAAGGTGCTCCTAGATTGAGGGACTGAGTCTGGAAGAGGCAGTTCACTGAGGAAAATTGGAGTATTCTTGTAAAAGAAAATGATGCCAGGCAGGAAAAATAAAAGTAGATATTTGCTTCATGTCGCATTTGAAATATCTCTGAAATTTGTCCAGTATATCCAGCTGTAGCTTTGCGTCCACATGTGCTCCTTGAGCCTCGACTCCTCTGCTTTTCCTTTCTACGCTTGGCTTTGCCTGTGCCCTATCGCTACTGGCCTTAGCCTCAGTCTCTCATATAGGAGGTCAGATATTATGGTGGAGAGTACCAGATTGAGAATCCCGAATTCCAGGCAGGACTCTATGAATTCTTCGATTAGGCTCCAGTTCTCCAAACCTCAACTGAACTTGTTCGAATTCAAAAGGGATGAGTGACCCTGAGAACCCATTCGCTTCTAAAATTCTATTAGTCTTTGCTGGTCCTCAGCCCTGAAGGTATAAAATCCCTTTCCTGCAACCTTCCCTCCTCTCCCCGCAAGCATCCTGAGTTGGTACCTTCTCTTCCTGTACACATTAGCATAGGAACTTGTGATCTCTGCCAAACAGGTTTTGTCAAGGTTGGAACATTTATTGATTTGAACATTTATAGGTCAGCCCCTCTCTGAATTATTTTTTAAAGGGCTATATATTATATACTGTGACAAATACAAATTAAAGGCTCAATATATAGTTGTTTAGTTAACTAGAAGCCTCCAAGCCAATTCACTATCTCTTACAATGAAAAAAAAAAGTAATCTCTCTCTAAGAATTGTTTTCATCATTAGGAATCAGTCTGTACTGTTTTATTTGACAGAGGTATAATTTAAAATGAGGCAAAGCCAAGATTCATATCTAGGTCATACCTCATGTTTTGTGATTTCAAATCACATTTTCTTCCATCTATATCACATAACTATTTTTATATATGAAAGGCTAATATGCTAAGTGTCTAACTGTCCAACCAGTCGCTATGATGTGCACTGACTACGAGGGGGCAGATGCTCAATGCAGGAGTTGCCTAGCTGCTGTGACTTGGCAGCAGCGGTTCTCAGGTGACGTACCCCAAAATCAGAGAGGAAGGAGCCCAATTCCTCACAGGGCCACGCAATTCCACCTTAGGCTGTGGGTTATGTTGTTGCTG
>NW_005368900.1:0-1147 GCF_000412655.1 Myotis brandtii
GCAAATAGCAATATTAAAATATTTCCTCTAATGAATTTCCTTGTAATGTGCCCGAATTTTGTGCACAGGGCCCCTAGTTATACAATAATTATACAATGCCTATCACTAATTAATTAATGTGTTTTTTCCTTCATTAACCTTTACCTGACTTCATCTTCATTGGCACCATATTAATTCAAATTCTTACAGCTGAGTTTTTTCATCACAATTTATATAATCCTATATAATAAAAGCCTAATATGCTAAGTGTCCGACCGTTCATTTGACTGTTCAACCAGTCTCTATGATGAGCACTGACCACCAGGGAGCAGATGCTCTGCCCAGTAGGTTAGCATGCTGCTGGGGTCCAGCCTATGGGGACTGGGTTAGACAGGCCGGACACGCCCTGGAGCCTTCCCACGGTCCCTCCCCAGCCCCAATCATACACTGGTGGGGTCCCTCAGCGTGGCCTGGGCCTTCTCGCAATCCAGGACCCCTCGGGGGATGTCAGAGAGCCTGTTTCAGCCCAATCCCTGCAGACCAGGCCGAGGGACCCCACTGGTGCATGAATCCATGCACAAGGCCTCTAGTGGGACATATAATAGGTTCATGCTCAGATATTCTAACACATTTACACTAAGAAGTACCTTTGAGTACTTTCTTTCTCTTATTGCCCTTATCAAATTCATTAGTACATACTGTTACTTCAACCTCCAGAATATGTCCATTCACTCTGTTCACCTCCACTGCCATTGTCTAGTCTAAGCCATGATCCCCTAAATGGACTCTTGCAATAATGTTCTAACTGTGTCTCTCCTGTTCACTGTGCCCTTAACAATCCATATTTGGATTTCCAGTCTCATCTCATAGGATTTTCTTTTCTCCTGTCCATGCTCCAAACAACCAGATTTCCTTTCTGTTTCTCATATATCAAATTCTTTTTGTCCTCAAACCTTCATAGTTCTTATCCACTCTGCCTAGGAATGCTTTTACCCTGACTCTTGTGTGGATGGTCCCTGCACATGTACCAGGTCTTTATTCAAACACACCTGTTCAGAGAGGCTTACCCTATTTACCAAGTTTTCTCTACCAGGTTTCTCCATATGTCTTCTCTATTTGCTTGCATATTTAACTTAGACCAGGGGTGGGCAACCTTTTTGTGAGTGCG
>NW_005368901.1:0-238 GCF_000412655.1 Myotis brandtii
TTGGCATAAAGGTAAAGTTGAGATAGAGTAAAATGATGCTAAAGGAAAGATGAAAATAGAATGTAGAACACTAATCCCAAAATAAAATAAAGAGAAAATAAAATGACACTTTTAAAAAAAAGGTAAAATGGTAGTAGTAATAATACTGGTTATTAAAAATAATGTACTAATTGAAAAGGTAAAATCAGGTGATGAAATAAGAAAAATTTAGTTTCTTAAGTAAAAGGTGAAAAAAATA
>NW_005368902.1:0-474 GCF_000412655.1 Myotis brandtii
GATTATTTCTGATGTAACTACTTGGTGTCTCTGCAATGGGGCATGAGCTTTCATAAAGAAAGTGTGCACAGGAAGCTCTCACCTATCAGAATGGCTACCATCAACCAATCGACAATTACAAGTGCTGGCGAGGATGTGGAGCTAAGGGAACCTTCATACTCTGCTGGTGAGAATACCAACTGGTGCAGCCATTAAGGAACACAGTATGGAGTTTCCTCAAAAAACTAAAGATGGAACTGCCAATTGAGCCAGTGATCCCACTTGTAGGAAAATATGCTAAGGGACACCAAACACCAATTAGAAACAATGTATGCACCCCTATCATCATAGCAGCACAATTTGTAATAGTTATGACTGGACACAGCCCAAATGCCATGACTAGCTGAATGGATAAAAAAGCTGTGGTACATTTATGCCACAAAATAGTATGCAGCAGCAAAAGAGAAAGACCTCTTATGCTTTGGGACAGCATGG
>NW_005368903.1:0-660 GCF_000412655.1 Myotis brandtii
AGAAAAGTCATGTGTCTGAGTTCCCACAATGAGTACACAGTAGAGCGAGGCCTTGACAAATTTTAGGTGGAGAATGGATAATCTGTGCAACAGGCAGGCTACGTGTAATTATATAGTAATAGATACAGTGCTCTCAGTTTTGCAGGAAGCAATATAGTATAGTGGTTAAGAGGACAGACAGAACACTGCCTGGGTTGACAATTCCTGCTTGGTGACTTTGGGTGTTAATTAATTTTAGTTTCCTCTCCAAAATGGGAATAGTAATAGTACTCCAAAAATTAGGATTAAATGAGAAAATTCCTATAAGCATGATGTACCTGACATGTAAGAAGTTATATTGCAAATTAGCTGTTAAAGTTATAGCGTTGCTGATATAAGTAGTTAGGTACCCAACAATGCAGAGCGAGTAAATGAATGATATTGGACAGATCAGCTTTTTCAAAATCCTGAGACTCTTGACTTGTTTCATTCCCATTGGGTGGATGTGTAGCTGAAGTTTTGCACTTACATGTGCATCAGTGCATGTTTTTTAATATAAGGATTAAGTTAATATTCTGGAATATTCTAGACCTGTGTTTCTCAAACCTTAGTTGTATCAGAATCGCTTGCTAAACACAGTGCAGGTTTAGTAAATGTGTGTGTGTGTGTGTGTGTGTGTGT
>NW_005368904.1:0-946 GCF_000412655.1 Myotis brandtii
CAGATGAATGAAGTAGTGACTGAGGCTTCAGGGAAAGTAGGGACACTCCGGACTAGAACCTGACTCCAGCCTTCCCTTGGCTTCCCTTCTCCAAGCCTCAGTTTACCCCTGGGGATAAGCCGGGCAGATTCATTCAGTCCTAAGTAATCGGTGTTAGTTGAGCACCTACTATAGGCCGGCTCTGCGTGTATTTCGCTGCATGTATCCCCCTGACCGGAAGCCACCAGTATTTACTGAGCACCTACTGTGGGCTGGATCTGTCCTTGGTGCTGGAGCCACAGAGGCCCCGGGGCCCTGTCTGCAGGGAGCTCCCGGTCTGGCGGAGGAGGCAGACTCAGAGCGAGTCACCCACCCGGAGAGTGAGTGATCCCTGAGGACTTCCTGGAGGCAGCCGCGTTTCAGCTGAGACCTGCAGGATAAACGCGGAGGGTTAGGGAATAGGAAGGAGGAGCTGATGGAGACGCACCAACAGGGCCACATCTCAGATACCTCAAGTGGAGCAGAAAAGGCACCTTACACCCCCAGCTGGACGCCTGGATTACATGCTCAGCATGATGGCTGGCGAGAGTGTGGGAAACGGGCCCTAGCTGGTGTGGCTCAGTGGATAGAGCATCGGCCTGCGGACTGAAGGGTCCCGGGTTCGATTCCAACCAGGTTGTGGGCTTGATCCCCCGTAGGGGGTGTGCAGCAGGCAGCCAATTCTCATATTGATCATTTCCCTCTCCCTTCCTCTCTGAAAGCAATTAGATATATAAATATGTGTGTGTGTGTGTGTGTGTGTGTGTGTGTGTGAGAGAGAGAGAGAAACAGGACCTTTTCATACCCGGCTTGGGAGACTGTGGTTTGGAACAGCCTTAACTAGGGAGCGTATCCGTGGGATCATTGTACACAGAAACGTACTCAGAAACACACAAACCGCTCTCCGCGCCAGCTTTTTTTTTTTTTT
>NW_005368905.1:0-1414 GCF_000412655.1 Myotis brandtii
AAACTGGTGAATATAATAGAATCAGGGGCATAAAAAGTGAGTGGACTGACAATTCTAGGGGGGAAAGCAGTTTGGGAGGTGTGGGGGTGCAGGAACAGACTTGACAAAAGCCATGCACCTATGGATGAGGACAGTGGGGGGAGGTAAGGGCACAGAAGATGGGGTGGGAACTGAGTGGAAGGGAGCTATTGGGGCAAAAAAGAGGAAAGACTGTAATAATATGAACAATAAAAATTTAATTTAAAAAAAAAACAAAAACAACTGTTAATACAGCGCAGCTCTGCAGCCAAAGGATGCCAGCATTATTGACAGAAAATGTCTGCAGAGCAGCATGCATCTGATCTTGAAAGAAGGCGGTGCCTGCGACAGGATGTATCTGAACACCAGCTACTGGAAAAATGTTGCTCTGATGCTGAAAAAAAACCGGTGTTATTGACAGAAAATGTCTGAAGACCAACGTGCCTTTGAAGGTGAAAGAAAGCGGTGGCGCCTACAGAATATGGCTAGAGAACAGTCATCAACAAGTACTACCAATACTGGTAGGAACTGCCTTCTCAGCGAAAATGGGGTACATGAGGATGCAATCCTTGAACATAGTTGTGGTGGAATGACTGTTCGATGTGAATTTTGCCTATCCCTAAATTTCTCAGATGAAAAGCCATCCGATGGGAAATTTACTCGATGTTGTAGCAAAGGGAAAGTCTGTCCAAAAGATATACATTTTCCAGATTACCTGG
Organism: Myotis brandtii; assembly: GCF_000412655.1. NCBI lineage: Eukaryota > Metazoa > Chordata > Mammalia > Chiroptera > Vespertilionidae > Myotis > Myotis brandtii. Next base: position 738 of record NW_005368905.1, read on the forward strand.
CGTATTTAAAAAGATTAATGACAAACGAAGATTTTGACAGTAAAAATTTCATGGAAAATATTCGTTCCATAAATAGTTCTTTTGCTTTTGCTTCCATGGGTGCAAATATTGCATCGCCATCAGGATATGGTCCATACTGTTTTAGAATACACGGAGAAGTTTATCACCGTACTGGAACTTTACATCCTTCGGATGGTGTTTCTCAGAAGTTTGCTCAACTCTATATTTTGGTGGATACAGCGGAAGCTACAAGTAAAAGATTAGCAGTGCCAGAAAACCAGGGCTGCTCAGAAAGACTCAAGATCAACATCAACAACCTCATGCATGAAATAAATGAATTAACAAAATCGTACAAGATGCTACATGAGGTAGAAAAGGAAGCCCAATCTGAAGCAGTAGCAAAAGGTATTGCTCCCACAGAGGTAACAATGGCGATTAAATATGATCATAACAGTGATCCAAGTAGATATAACTCTCCCTGTGTAACCAAGGTTGCTGTCATATTCAGAAACAAAGATGGAGAACCTCCTTTTGAAAGAGACTTGCTCATTCATTGTAAACCAGATCCCAATAATCCGAATGCCACTAAAATGAAACAAATCAATATCCTATTTCCTACATTAGATGCAATGTCATATCTTATTCTTTTTCCACATGGTAAAAAAGGCTGGGGAACA
>NW_005368906.1:0-525 GCF_000412655.1 Myotis brandtii
CCCTGCCCAGGCCCCGCACCTGCCTCCCCAGCCCAGCCACGGACCCTGCCCCGTGCTTCAGGAGGGGAGAGGAGGCTCGCATCCGCCGGCACCCTAGGCCGCACTGCCTGCATCGCTGCCTGCCTGGCTGGCAGGGACCAGAGCGTCGTGGACGAGCTGCTCCCACCCCAGGGGTGGAACGGGGAGGAGGGCACTGGCACTGGGTACAGGGAGGGGACCTCAGCTGGGGTCCTCCCGGCACCGGGAAGGGGCCCGGCATGAGCTTAGGAAGTCTGTCTGAGCAGGCGCCGGTTCATACCAATTGTTACTCTGCCATCTTCCTCCAGCTCTCCAAGCTAGCCCCCCTGCCCTTCCTGTCTGGGGGAATGGGCTCCAGGAGCCCTTCCCGAGCGCAGACTGTGAACCTGGAGACTCAGGAAGAGTGCCCGGTGGGGCCCGGTGCAGAACTACCAGGGCAGAGCTGCTTCGGTATCTCCGGGAACTTTGCAACCCAAGGAGGAAACCAAGAGGGGAGAGGCCAGGAGC
>NW_005368907.1:0-570 GCF_000412655.1 Myotis brandtii
GCCAGCAGTCCCGGATTATGAGAGGGATGTCCAACTGACGGTTTAGGCCTGATCCCTGCAGGATCAGCCTAAATCATCAGTTGGACATCTCCTGAGGGGTCCCAGATTGGAGATCGTGCAGGCCGGACTGAGGGACAGCCACTCTAAACAAATTTCAAGCACTGGGCCACTAGTCTATTTATATAAAAGGTTAATATGCTAAGTGTCTGTCTGACCAGTCGCTATGACACACACTTCTCCCCAGGGGACAGACGCTCAACACAGGAGCTGCTGTGACGTGCACTGGCCATTTACACAAAAACAGCACCATGGACCCGGTGCCCACAAAGCAACACTCGGCTTCCCCCCAGTGGGACACAGGCCCTGCCACCACCCTGGAGTGACACCCCACCAAATTGCAGTCAATACTGCCGAGACCCCATGGTGCAAAATGGGGCTCACAGCCCAGCCCGGAAATGGTCCCTGGAGGTGCTATGTAATGACTTTACATAGCAATGCCCAGCTTCCTTTCCCTAGTGACTAGCCTCCTTGCGTTTTCTTCAGCCCAGGAACACAACTTGCTTTATAGCC
>NW_005368908.1:0-525 GCF_000412655.1 Myotis brandtii
TCCTGGGTGTCTCTTCTTCCCTTTGGACTATGAAGCTCGTAGCTGCTCCTCTATGGACTGTGGGATCGCTGTCTTCATTATAGCCGCCCCAGAATCCCCTCCTCTGGGTCACCTCAGTGTGGGTGTCAGTAGATTCTCTTTCCTCCTTCACGTGTTTAGCTTCCTGGTTTTTGACATAATGAGGGGTAATTTACACAGAATCTGGACATTTTGAAGATGCTATGAGGAGCCTCTGGGTGCCTTTCATTCTCCCTTTTTTTAAAAAAATATATTTTACTGACTTTTTTTTTACGAGAGGAAGGGAGAGAGATAGAGAGTTAGAAACATCGATGAGAGAGAAACATCGATCAGCTGCCTCCTGCACATCTCCTACTGTGGATGTGCCCGCAACCAAGGTACATGCCCTTGACCGGAATCGAACCCGGGACCCTTCAGTCCGCAGGCCGACGTTCTATTCACTGAGCCAAACCAGTTTCGGCATTCTCCCTTTTTTTTAATAAAAATACATTTTTGTTGATTTGAGAG
>NW_005368909.1:0-597 GCF_000412655.1 Myotis brandtii
GGAAGACAGTATGGAGTTTCCTCAAAAAACTGGAAAAAGATTCTATTTTAAGTCAGCTGGGCTATACTGATTTGATCTCATTTTCTTCACTTATTCCTCAGATCAAATTATTCAATATAAAATTTAGGGCATTGTCACTCATAGTCTCAATTCTACTCCTGAGCCTTCTCTCTCTCCTGGTCTTAATATTTGCATGTTTTATTTGAGCCCAGGTTCAAAGGTGGCTGCCTAATATTCATCTGGGAGCTTTTTAAATATTCCTGGTGGTGAAATTGTACTCTAGATTTATGAGATGTTCCCATTGGGGGAAACTGGTTAAAAAAAACATGGTAACTCTCTGTACTATTACTTACAGCTTTATGAGACTCTCCATTTTTCTCAAAATAAAAAGTTTAAGAAACCATATCTCCAATTGAGTCGAATGTGCCCCCAGAGTTTCAAAATATTAAAGGCCTATATATGGATGTAATTGCAGTTTTCAAAATTTATTGTTCTCTTTCTTGCTTTGATTCTCCTTTCTTTCCAACTCAGTAGCTTGAAAAGCTTTTAGAGTATTAAAGCACTGTTTATTACTTTATGCCCACCCCATACTTCTGA
>NW_005368910.1:0-673 GCF_000412655.1 Myotis brandtii
CCGAGGCTCTACCCACTGAGCCACACCGGCCAGGGCTCCTTTGAGTTTTTATACAAGACCCGTCGCCGGTGTGGCCCCCGAGGACAGAGCGAGGGCAATATTGGGCGGACGTGTCCACGTGGATTTCGACTCACTGAAGGGGAGAAAAAAATATGCATTTGAATCCTCACCCGGGGATATTTTTCCATTGATTTTTAGAGAGAGTGGAAGGGAGGGGGAGAGACAGAGAGAGAGAGAGAGAGAGACATCGATGTGAGAGAGACACATTGATCGGCTGCCTCTTGCACGCGCCCTGAGCAGGGCCAGGGATGGAGCCTGCAACCGAGGTGCGTGCCCTTGACCGGAATCGAACTCAGGACCCTTCAGTCCGCAGGCTCTATCCACTGAGCCACACAGGCCAGGGTGGGAGAAAGTATTTTCAAAGCATGTAAGTGCTGTTTGCTCTTCCAGACGCTCACACGTGGTCTCATGCGATTCTCACCGTCTTCCCATCCTTGTGGGGCGACACCAGCCCCCATGGGGTTACAGAGCTGGCCTGTGGTCGTGTAACTAAGAGGCCAACGGCGCTGGGACTGGACGCTACACTTGTCTGACCCTAAAGGCCACACTTTTTAAAAATTTATTTTATTTTTATTTCTACTGGGGATCGAGCCCGCACCCCGGGCATGTGCCC
>NW_005368911.1:0-846 GCF_000412655.1 Myotis brandtii
CTCTATCCACTGAGCCAAACCAGCTAGGGCAGGATTCTGATTTTTTAAATATTTTTTTTCTAATTGGTTTCAGAGAGAGGAAGGGATAGGGAGAGAAAGAAACATATTGATGCATCAACATTAATAAGTTGCCTCCTGCAGGCCCCCTGCTGGGGATCGAGCCCTGGAACCCAGGGAAACCCAGGCATGTGCCCTGACTGGGAATCGAACCTGCCTCTCAGTGCATAGGTTGACTTTCAACCACTGAGTGACACTGGCCAGGCTGGACTGGGGCCAGGGATCGAGCCTGCAACCAAGGTACACGCCCTTCAGAACCCGAGACCCTTCAGTCTTCAGACCAACACTCTAACCACTGAACGAACAACTGGCCAGGGCTGGATTCTGATGTTTTTAAAAGGCTCTCAAAGATATTTCGGGATTAATTAGGGAAACTTGAACATGGATGGGGCACTAGATGACAATGAAGATGAATTTCTGAGATGGAATTTCAGTTGTGTGGTGTGCAGGAAATGTGTTTATTCTTAGATGTTGAAGGGCTTGGAAGTGAAGGGACATGAGGGTTCAACCAAACTTATGGGCCGACAAAGAGCTGGGACGGTCTCCAGGTGAGAGATCCGCTTACAGCTTGCAGAAGTTTGTGACAGACGGGTCCCAAGGCAGGCCAGAACCGCCCTGCCCATTTCAGAGGCCTCTAGTGGGTGTGCCCTTGGGAGCTGGGTGTGGGCAGGAGAGGCAGTGTTCTTCCCTTTCTTTATTTTTTTTAAAATTTTGGATTCTTCCGTGGTCTATCCCTCTGGGAGGAATCCATCCCTGAGTCTGGCCGGCAATAAAGTGTTTCTAACTGGC
>NW_005368912.1:0-1001 GCF_000412655.1 Myotis brandtii
GGACTGGAGTGGGTGAAAATGCAAACCATAGGAGGTCGGATTTGGGCTAGAGCTTGAGACTAGGAGGATGCTGTTAAGGTAACAAGTAGAGGCAAAGACTCACCTGTGAGAATGACAAACACGTAGGAGGGTCAGTTAGAGAAACCTGATCAAATGCCGGAGGAGGGTGGTGAACTTAGCCGGGAAAGGGAGAAAGGACTTGACTGAACACCAGAACTTGTCTAATGAATGGGGAGGGGCCTTATGTTAAAAACGGAGGAGGGTTTGGCTCTGATTTTATATGTAACCAGTTCATTAGTGAATATGTTCATGTAAGGATGACTCTTCCGTATACATCACAGTGAATATGCTCATTAAATAAATGCTTAGCTAATGAGGACTCCTTATATATCTTAGACGTGACAAATAAGAAATATTATTCCAGTCTTTGAAAACTTTGAGTGGATACTGTCATCTGAAGAATCAGAAAAAATAGACTTGAAACACTGACTTGGTTATTTACCATATAGGTAATTGTGAACAAGTTAGTTCTCTGTTCGTTATTTTCCCTTCATTAGAGGGGAGGGGATCAGATTAGATCATTTTTAAACTCTTCTTGCTCTAGCATAACTAAATATGTAAAATGTTTTTGCAGCTATTATCTATGATTTCTCACTTAGTATTTAAATATTTGTACTAGGTATTGTACAAAGTCACAAAAGTGAGATGAAGGTAGTTTTAAGCAACAGTTTTACCACATGTGTTTTGTGGTTGTGGTAGGTTGGGCAGGTGAAATCCTTACAACAAACTCAGTGGGGGAATACACTGTGTTTTCAGAAAGAAGTTTTATCAGAACATGGTGTGAGTGCATTTCTACCTCCAAAAGCAGGGGGTAAAACCAGCCAAGTTTAACAATTTTGTCTTTCTGAGTCAGACAGAACAGGAAGAGGTGCAAGCTGAACACAGTAGAATGAAAGGGAAAAAATGAATAGTCTCTCTCTCTCTCTCTCTCTCTCTCTCTC
>NW_005368913.1:0-490 GCF_000412655.1 Myotis brandtii
ATAGCTCATGGACATGGGCAATAGGGTAGTGAAGACAGGGGGTGGGTGGATAGAGGCTGGGATGAGGGGGGTAAAGGAGGGAGATATCTGTAATACTATCAATAATAAAACATACAATAAAATAAGAATCTCCACTCTTACCACTGCTATTTAGCATAGTAGTGACTTTTTTGGTGCTGAAGTTTGTCTGCTAATTCTTCGATTGCAGGTTCATACTTGGTGCACTTCAAGGCCAAGCAAGCGCCACTAACTTCATCTGTTAGCTGGTTTCTTTTGTTCGTTTTAATATTATTTAATGCTGAGAACAAAGTCTCACAAAAATATGTTGATGAAAAAATTGTTAGCAAAGCCATCAAAAAATAGATTTTTTATGTCGCTAAAAGTGTCAGGTACTCTGTTCCAAGCACTACTCAAAATTTGTTCGTAGTTGCACTCTTCTTCATTATTTAAACTATTTCGTTCCAGATTTTCAAGTTTCGACCTTAAGTCG
>NW_005368914.1:0-832 GCF_000412655.1 Myotis brandtii
GAAATTAAAGAAAGAAGATTGGGGTCATGGAGGTTAAAACAAGTTTCATATGTTCTTTTTTTATTGTAAAGTATTACATATGTCTCCTTTTTCTCCGAATGACCCCTTCCCCATCAATCCCATCCACCAGGACAAGCTCCCACTGCCCCAGTGTGTCTTTCCACTGATTATGCTAATATGCATGCATACAAGTCCTTTGGTTGATCTCTAAACCCCCTCCCCAACACCACACCCCTGCTTTCTCTCTGAGGTTGGACAGTCTGTTCAGTGTTACCTTGTCTCTGGATCTATTTTTGTTGATCAGTTTATTTTGTTCATTAGATTCCACATATGAGTAAGATCATGTGATACTTGTCTTTCTTTGACTGGGTAATTTCCCTTAGCATAATACTCTCCAGATCCCTCCATGCTGTCTCAAGGGTAAGAGATCCTTCTTTTTATAGCTGCATTAGAGTCCCGGTGCACAAAATCGTGCACCAGTGGTGTTTCTCGGCCTGGCCTGTGGGATCAGGCCGAAACCTGCTCTCCGACATCCCCAGAGGGGTCCCGGATTGCAAGAGGGCGCAGGCCAGGCCGAGGAACCCCACTGGTCCAGGATTGGGGCCAGGGAGGGACATGGGAGGTTGGCCAACCGGGGCAGGACTGCGGGAGGGCTCCAGGGCGTGTCCAGACCATCTTGCTCAGACCCGATTTGCCAGAACCCAGCAGTAAGCTAACGTACCGGTTGGAGTGTCTGCTCTCTGGTGGTCAGTGCACATCAAAGTGACTGGTCAACAGGTCAACTATCTGCCCCTCATGGTCAGTGCATGTCATAGCAAGCAGTTGAGCAGCC
>NW_005368915.1:0-750 GCF_000412655.1 Myotis brandtii
AGCCAGTGACTCCAATTCTTGGTGCATGTGCACACAGTGACCCTGATTCTCAATGTGAGGCCACGCAAAACAATAGACTCTGATACTGGATTCTTGGGGAACTCTGACTCCTGGCGCATGCTAGGGGGCTCTGATTTTCAACACAATCCAGAAGGGTCTCTGTTTCAGCACGATGCAGGCGGGGTCCCTGATTCTAAGTGCACACACGAGGCCACATTGAGCACTGGTAACACTGACTCTGAGAGAGCCTGGTTCCCACCAACCCACCACAACCACACATCCTAGTGTCAGAGCTCTTCAGTGACATTAGGGTGGTGCAAAGCTCCCACTGCACACGGCCCAGGCCCATGCAACATGCAACTCGACATTTGAACCATCTGGAGATAGTCAGAATGGGGAGATGACACAATCCCCAGAGGAAAGAAAATGAGGAGTCGCCAAGAAAGGAAATTAATGAAATTGAAGCATGCAACATGACAGAAAAAGAATTCAGAGGAATGGTTGTACAATTCATTCACCGGATGGATGAGAAAATCAACAACCTATGCAAGAATCAGGAAGAAATGAAAAGCAATATAGCTACAATCAAAAACACCATGGAAGGTTTCAACAGTAGACTAGAAGAAGCAGAGGACCAAATTAGTGAGTTAGAAGATAAGGTAGAGAAACAAGCTCAATCTGAAGAGCAACTGGAGAGAAAAATTAAAAAGCAAGAGGAGATCCTAAGGGAGCTTTGGGACAACATGAAAC
>NW_005368916.1:0-1995 GCF_000412655.1 Myotis brandtii
GAACAGGAAGGCTGCTTGTCAGTCTGCTTAAGAAACACGGCTCCAGGTCCTCTTTCCAAAGCCACACTGCTAGACAGCGGCACCGACCCCACGCTGGTCAAGGATGGAAGAATTATTGGTTGGAAAGTGTAAAACACAGGGTTGCCTGGACTTAGGGGACACCAGGCACATTTGAGGGTAGGAGAATCATTTGAAAATGGAGATTAAGTGAAAGTTTGTATTTTAAAGGGCCTTTAAAAAGAGACTGAGGTACATGAATGTTTTTTCAGCTGGCCATCTTTATCCAGAATGACCAATAATTTTACAGCAGGTGATTAGATTTGGGATGATAAAAAGAAAGTCTAATTCAAAATGCAAACTAAAATTAAATGCATCCTTAAATCTAGGTACGAATTCTCTTAGAATCCAGAGCCCAACCAAAGATGTTCTTTGAAAAGATCAATAACATTGATAAATCTCTCATTAGAGATATCAGGGGAGAAAGAAAAGGCATAACTCACTGTTGTCCAGAATGAAAGGGGGAACTCGTGATCACTACAGATCCTACAGACATGAACACAAATAAGAAATGAATATTAGAAGCAACGCTATGAAAATGCATTTGATAGTGTAGATGAAATGGACAAATTCCTTGAAAGATAAAAAACTACCAAGCATCATCAAGAAGAAAATAGATACCCTAAATATTCCTATATCTACTTAAAAACTGTGATTAGTGGGTAAATTCTTTTCGCAAAGAAAACTCCAGGCTCAGATGACCTCATTGGTGAATTCTACCAGATCGTTAAGGGAGAAGTGATATCAGTTCTACAGTTATCCTTTCTGTGATCTTTCCCATCCCTTCAGTGGGTGTGGCTTTCCTACTAGATACTACACACCTCATTGGTTTCACCTCCAGTTGATTTGTATTGCATTTTAGGCCCAATCCCTCTGGATGAATAATTTAGCAATTGAAAACCTTTATAAGAAAGCAAAACAAATTTACCAAATGTCACATACAGTATATTAGATAAACAAACATTAGCTTAGTAGAGAAGAAGTTAGATAAGCACATATGTTAACATGTTTTAGGAAAACGTTTTAAATGTTTTTATGATTCTGTTGATTATTTATATCGCTTGCATTTTTGTATTCTGATTACTTTCGAAGAATGCAGTTTGATGAAGATGAATTTTTACTTCCTGCATAGGTGATTGGGAGCACTGGAATAAGAAACTTCAGCCATATTTTTATCCGACTGACAGTATTCCAGAGTATTCATCAATTTTGGTTCCAAATGTTGACAATGTTAGAACAAATTTCTTGATAGACACCATTGCAAAACAAAATAAAGTAAGTTGGATAGTTTCTTAGATGATTGCAAACCATGTAAGAAGCACATCCTTTCCCACACACCACAGATGGAAAAATTAAATTGCAGCACAACGGGCTGGAGGCAGTGAGAGAAACATGTTCGGGAAATGAAGCCCAGGTCCCAGGATACGCTCAACTCAATCTCCCCCGCACCGTGGCCCCCGCTCACTGAGGAAAGTCCTCCCATACCCCGTGGTCCCGTGAATATCCACCCATATTTCCTTCCAGCACTTTCACAGTGCGTATTTTACATTCAAATCTTTAACTCAAATGGGATATATTTTTGTGTAGATGTAATTCTAAAAAATGAGTTGTAGTAATTTGTAGAATGAAAGCATGGCCACCTGAACCATAAGATATTTAAAACTAAACATGTTATAACACCTTTCAACATGATTATCCTGTGATTGCAGGCTGTTTTGCTCACAGGAGAGCAGGGAACTGCAAAAACTGTAATGATTAAGGCCTATTTGAAAAAATATGACCCTGAAGTGCAGTTATCCAAAAGTCTAAACTTTTCATCTGCCACAGAACCAATAATGTTTCAGGTAAAACTCCTCATTTGCTGAATTAATAAACATTAAATACATATTTTAAGTTGTGGCTATGATATAATGTATATGCATCTAAAACATTGAGATA
>NW_005368917.1:0-1237 GCF_000412655.1 Myotis brandtii
TATGTGAATTATTTCAGGTCATTTGTCCTGATTTTTTTAAAAATTTTTTATTTAAAAATCTTTCTCAACTGGAATTTATATTCAATGTTATTTTGTATTAGTTTCATAGTGGTAAGCAATGATATTCTTTACAAAGTGTCCCCTGATAGATATTTCCATCACCCACCTGGCATCATACATAGTTATTACATTATTATTGACTATAGTCCCTATGCTGTAATTTATATCCCCATGGCTACTTTGTAAGTACCAATTTCTACTTCTCAATCCCTTTACCTCTTTCACCCAGTCCCTCAAACCCCTCTCATCTGGCAACCATGAGTCAGCTCTCTGTGTCTATGACTCTGTTTCTGTTTTACTTATTCATTTATATTTTTCTTTAGATTTTACATATAAATTAAATCACATGGTATTTTGTCTTTCCCTGTCATTTGTCCTGATTTTTATTCCAGAATATATGTTACCCATATCCATAGGAAGTCAACACTAGGGATAACTAATATATTTCCCAACAGCATTTATCAATTTATTTTGGATATTATGACCTGGTTAAATATAGATTTTAGATTTTAAAACTCCTGATTTTATGCTGATTGATGAGCTTGAGAGGTTTACTTAATTACTCTCATCCATGGTTTCTCATTTGTAAAACAGTCTTAAATACCTTTTTCATAAACCTGTGTAGATAATCAAGTGAGATAAGATGTGAAATGTGCCTAACTCATAGTAAAAACTTAAGCAAGTTAGTTAGCAATCTGTATCCAGTTTCTTTACCTGTAAAAAATAAAAATAAAATGATATTGGTGCCTAGGCCATAAAGGTGTTGTGAAAATCAGATTAGTACTTATGCATACACACACATATACATATACAAGTACATGTATATCTGTGGATTCTCCAAATATGGATAAAGTATAATATCTCATACACATGAATTTATCATATTGTAGGGGATCAACAATGGTATTATTTTGTAGTAATATTATTATTGACACTCCTTACAAAAAATTATTTTAGTAGTAGTAATAGTAGTAGTCATAGACATTGTCATCTTGACCTAAGAAAAAAAAGATTGAGATTGTACTTCCAGGTCAACAACCAACTACTTTTTTGATCTGCATTCATTCACAGCTTCCTAAATGTTACTTATCTACAGACAAGTGAAAGTAGGTCTTGACTTTCCTATTGCCACTTATTTAACATACTAGTGGCCCGGTGCACAAAATTCGTGCACATT
>NW_005368918.1:0-797 GCF_000412655.1 Myotis brandtii
CCGTCGTGGGGAGGCCTGAGTGCCAGCCGGAGGGTGGCGGAAGGGGGTGCTGCTGGGTCAGAGCATCTATTTTCTGGGGGCTTGAGGGGACCACAGACAAGGGAGCGTGGGAGGAGCGGCCTCCGGACACCAGGTCTGGCTTCCTCCGTGCGGCTCTCTGGTCTCAGCATCGCAAGCACAGCCCGTGGGCAAGGCCAGCTCAGAGCTGCCTGGTGACCACTCAGACGCTGCCCAGAGGCACGGACGCCATGGACAGGACGCTGCCCCCACCCCCGCTGCAGGCCCTGGACGAGGGGACGGTGGGTCTGGGCAGGTGCTTTGTGTGAATGAAGACCCTGGGGCAGTGATGGCGAACCTATGACACGCGTGTCAGAGGTGACACGCGAACTCATTTTTTTTGGTTGATTTTTCTTTGTTAAATGGCATTTAAATATATAAAATAAATATCAAAAATATAAGTCTTTGTTTTACTATGGTTGCAAATATCAAAAAATTTCTATATGTGACACGGCACCAGAGTTAAGTTAGGGTTTTTCAAAATGCTGACACGCCGAGCTCAGAAGGTTCGCCATCACTGCCCTAGGGGGTGGGTGACGTGGGGCTGCGTGTGCTGTGCTCCCTCCCTCCGCACTTGGGGTGTCCACGGCCCCGAGGGAGCCCCCAGCCATGCACAGGCCGGAGGAGGAGGCCGCAGGCTGTGTGCTCGCCTGCGTGTGTGCGTGCCTCCGCACGTGGACTCATTAGCAGCTTCCGGGAGAGGTTGTCCCACGGGGACGGACAAATCTGCCTTCGGAGCT
>NW_005368919.1:0-575 GCF_000412655.1 Myotis brandtii
TCCCTGTGATCCGAGGACACACAGCAGCTCCCGCAGACCTGGAGCCAGAGATGCACCTGCCTCTCGCAGTTCAAGTGCGTCCATCACAAATACACGGCCTCTAGAGTCCCCTTAGGATCACATGGTCCGCGGGCCTGTCCTCTGCAGGTCCTCCCTGGACGGAGCCAATGGGGACCTCACTTCTGCATTCGCTTAATTTCTGCTCATTAACAACAGGGCACCTGGGGGTCGGGGACAATGAGGGCCCTGGTGGGGCCTGGCCGGTCAGAGCGCCATCCAGGTTGCTGAGGCTGTGGGCGGATCCCCATCAGGGCGCGAGCAACGGGAACAGCAAATCCACGTCTCTCCCTCCCTCTCTCTCTGGCAAATGAATGAATTTTTAAAAATCCTTTTGTTTTAAAGAAAGAAAATAGGACGCCATGAGGGGAGAACATGGACTCAGCGTGACGTTCCCCGTGAGGCCCGTGTGTCCTTCCTCCTCCCGACTCGGCCTTTCTCCCGTCACAGGGGGACATGCTCTCTCCCACCTCCTCACAGGCCGCACTGCAGGCCCCGGGGACCTGGGAGGAGGCGGC
>NW_005368919.1:1427-2466 GCF_000412655.1 Myotis brandtii
GAGAGAATCACACCCGCCCTGGGATCCAGCCCCCAACCCGCCCATGTGCCCTTGACCGGGATGGAACCTGGGACCCTTCGGTCCGCAGGCTGGCACTCTGTCCACTGAGCCACACTGGCCAGGCTGCCTGCTTGTGTCCTTAGAGAAAGCCCAGGAGCCCCCTCTCATCACCCAGCTCTGCCCAGGGGGACCCCCTGGAGGGACCCCCAGGATAGTAGGGGTGGCCGGGGAGGAACCCACTGGCATGCAATGGGCTGCGGGTTCCAGAGGGTGAGAGACTCCCTGGGGTCCAGGGTGGTCAGAGGGGAGGGGAGGGGAGGGGAGGTGGTGACTGCCCTGCAGAGGCAGGACTGGGAGCTGGACTGGGGCAGCAGCTGCCTGACTGGGGAGTGGGGAGGTGGCACCGAATTGTCCCCGGGGCCGTGTGACAGCGGCGCTGCCCCAGCAGGAAGGGCGGGCGGAACGGGCCCTGTCCACGCCTCTCCCGCCCTGGGAGCGGGTCGCTGAATCTCAAAGCCCCCGCCTGGGTGGAGACGGAGGAGGCAGGTCGGGCCCCCGTCTCTGTCCAGGTGTGACCCCCAGGCCGACGTGACCCAGGATGGAGGTCCCATCGGGCCCATTTCCGTGTCCCTGGCACCAGGGCCCTGAGAGTTGGTTCTGGACCCCGGGGTGTCTCTACAGGAGGGAGGGGGACACAGAGCAGAGATCAGGGGAGGGAGCTGAACTCCCAGAAGGTCCTGGTTGTCTTGACGGTCAGCGGCGTCCAGCGTGCTCTCTGCGTCTGGTTTGGTGGCTGAGCGCCAGCTCACCTGTGGGCCGGGGCCCCTGGGAACAGGAGGCAGTTCCTGGGAATTGTACACAAAGCTGTCGTCCACCCACAGGTTACATATTTCCCACGGAGGTGTTCATGTAACGGGCATTCAAGTGGCCTGAACTGCCGGTCCTGCCTGAGCCAATTCAGCAGAGTCCGGCTGGGATCATGGGTGAGCGTTTACTCCGGTTCTGCCGGCAGCGTGGGGAGCAGCCGTCACCCACAGAC
>NW_005368920.1:0-473 GCF_000412655.1 Myotis brandtii
AGGAGCCCGGCTGTTGTGGTTCAGGGGTTGAGTGTGGGCCCAGGAACCACCAGGTTATGGGCTTGATTCTGGATCAGGGCACATGCGCTGGGTTGAAGGATCAATCCCCAAAAGGAAATATGCAGGAGGCAGACAATCAATGATTCTCACTCATCATTTATGTTTCCATCTCCTTCTCCCTCTCCCTACCTCTCTGACATCAATAACAATATTTTTTAACGATTAATAAAAACATGAAACATCACATGAAAAACCATAGGATAAAGGCACAATGACTTTAAAGTGCTGAAGAAAAAATGAAAAGGCATAAACTTAGAATTCTAAACTGACTGAAAATATATTACAAGACAGAATGATGCCTGATTGATGTAGCTCATTGGTTAAGCTTCGACCTATGGTTCCATTCCTGGTCAGGGCACATGGTTGTGGGCTTATTCAATTGTGACCATGCAGGACACAATAGATCAATGATT
>NW_005368921.1:0-6319 GCF_000412655.1 Myotis brandtii
CCTAAGTGCCCATCAGCTGATGAGTGGATTAGAAAATTGTGGTTCACCTACACAATGGAACACTATGCTGCTGTAAAAAAGAAGGAACTTCTACCATTTGCAACAGAATGAATTGGCCTGGAGAGCATTATACTAAGTGAAATAAGCCAGTCAGAGAAAGATAAATATCACATGATCTCACTCATTTGTGGACTATAATGAACAACATAAACTAATGAACAAAAATAGATCCAGAGACAGAGAAGCATCTACAGACTGTCAAACCTGAGAAGGATGGCAGGCCCACGGAGGGAGGAGGGGATGGGCGGTGTTAAGAGATCAACCAAAGGACTTGTATGCATGCATATAAGCATAACCAATGGGAGAAACCAAGATGGCGGCATACGTAAACACCGGAAATTGCTGCCTCCCGCAACAACTTTAAAAATACAACTAAAGGAGAGAATGGACATCATCCAGAACCACAGGAATGCTGTCTGAGTGGAAATTCTACAACTAGAAAGAACGAGAGAAGCACACTGAGACGCAGAGGAGGTGCAGAAGTAAAGTGTAGAGGTACGGAGGCGCACGCGGACAGGGCTGGCAACTGAGGACACGGTTGTCTCTTTCAGTCGGGAGGGAGTTTCAGGCTCCCAATGGCTCTGAACTCCAGTTCTGGGCGAGTCTCTGGGGACTCAGACTCATATGGGGAGAAACTGGACTGTCTGGCATCGGGTGGAACTCGAGGGCAGCTTTCTCTCAGAGGTGCTTGCAGCGATTACTGTGGGATACTGAGACCTGGTACCTCTTAGGGCAGGACTGAGGATCAACCATAGCTCTTTGCTACGCCCTGTTGATTCCCTAAGACCCCGCTCCACCCAAGCTGTGTGCAGAGGCTTTTGCATATGAATGCCCAGCCCTTCACAATCTAAAATTACCTAACAAACTTCAGCCGGGTCAGAGAGGCCCCACAGCAGCTTGCAGTGCTTCACAGCTGAGCCTCATCTGGGCACCTCCAAACCCCAAACAAAGAGAAATCTTGCAGATCTCTCTGTAGCTCCTGCTGGGTAGCCTCAGGCAGAGGCTAAATTAGCACCTCCTTAGAGATCCAAGAGCCAGTGTACCCAGTGGTCAGAGTGGGACCATCCAGATTACAACTCCTCAGATCCATAAGGGACACACTCAGGGGGCAGACTCAGTGAGCACCAAAGCCCCACTGAAGCAAGTCTTGCCCCAGAAGGGTGTCTCCAGCACAGAAGTTCTCCCACCATAGAACACAAAACCACTCTACCAACACAGGGAAGCAGACAAAATGCGAAGACAAAGAAACAGGTCACAAATGACAGAAATGGAGGACAGCAAACGACTGGATATAGAGTTCAAAACCACGGTTCTAAGATTTTTCAAGAATTTTATGGAAACCGCCGATAAATGTATTGAGATCCTTAAGAAATCTAGTGAGACCCTCGATGTTGTGATAAAGGACCAACTAGAAATTAAGCATACACTGACTGAAATAAAGAATATTATACAGACTCCCAACAGCAGACCAGAGGATCGCAAGAATCAAGTCAAAGATTTGAAATACGAAGAAGCAAAAAACACCCAACCGGAAAAGCAAAATGAAAAAAGAATCCAAAAATACGAAGATAGTGTAAGGAGCCTCTGGGACAACTTCAAGCGTACCAACATCAGAATTATAGGGGTACCAGAAGAAGAGAGAGGGCAAGATATTGAAAACCTATTTGAAGAAATAATGACAGAAAACTTCCCCTACCTGGTGAAAGAAATAGACTTCCAAGTCCAGGAAGTGCAGAGAACCCCAAACAAAAGGAATCCAAAGAGGACCACACCAAGACACATCATAATTAAAATGCCAAGAGCAAAAGACAAAGAGAGAATCTTAAAAGCAGCAAGAGAAAAAAAGTCAGTTACCTATAAGGGAGTACCCATACGACTGTCAGCTGATTTCTCAACAGAAACTTTGCAGGCCAGAAGGGAGTGGCAAGAAATATTCAAAGTGATGAATAGCAAGAACCTACAACCAAGATTACTTTATCCAGCAAAGCTATCATTCAGAAGTGAAGGTCAGATAAAGAGCTTCACAGATAAGAAAAAGCTAAAGGAGTTCATCACCACCAAACCAGTATTATATGAAATGCTGAAAGGTATCCTTTAAGAAGAGGAAGAAGAAGAAAAAGGTAAAGATAAAAATTATGAACAACAGATACATATCTATCAACAAGTGAATCTAAAAATTAAGTGAATAAATAATCTGATGAACAGAATAAACTGGTGAATAGAATAGAATCAAGGGCATAGAAATGGAGTGTACTAACAATTCTAAGGGGGAAAGGGGTGTGGGGGGTGCAGGAAGAGACTGGAAAAAAATTGTACAACTATGGATGAGGACAGTGGGAGGGTAAGGGTAGAGGGTGGGGTGGGAACCTGGTGGAGGGAAGCTATGGGGGGAAAAAGAGGAACAACTGTAATAATCTGAACAATAAAGATTAAAAAAATTTTTTTAAAAAAAGCATAACCAATGGACACAGATACTGGGGAGGTGGGAGCTTGTTCCTGGGAGGGGGGTGGGAGTGGCCAGGGAGGCGTCAATGGGGAAAAAGAAGACATATGTAATACTTTAAACAATAAAATAAACAAAAAAAAAACAAACAAATAAATAAATAGAATGGTTGTACTACCCAAATCAATCTATAGATTCAATTCAATCCCCATTAAAATACCAATGTCATATTTCACAGATCTGGAACAAATACTCCAAAAATGTATATGGAACCAAAAAATACCCCAAATAGCCACAGCTATCTTGAGAGAGAAGAACAAAGTTAGGTGGATCACAATACCAAATATCATGTTATACCACAAAGATATGATACAAAATAGCCTGGTACTGGCATATAGATCAATGGAACAGAGCAGAGAACCCAGAAGTTGACATAAGCCATTATGCTCAATTAATATTTGGCAAAGGAGGCAAGAGCATACAATGGAGTAAAGACAATCTCTTCAATAAAAGGTGTTGGGAAAATTGGACAGGTACATGCAACTTACGCCATAAACAAGAATAAACTCAAAATGGATAAAAGGCTTAAATGAAAGACATGAAACCATAAAAATCCTGGAAGAAACCATAGCCAGCAAAATCTCAGACATCTCTCATAGCAATAAGTTTCCAAATACATCTCTAAGGCAAGAGAAACAGAGGAAAAAATAAACAGGACTACATCAAAATTAAAAGCTGTCACACAGCAATAGAAACCACAACAAAGTGAAAAGGGAGCCCACTGCATGAGAGAACATATTTGCCAATGATATATCTAATAAGGGGTTAATTTCCAAAATATACAAGGAACTCATACAACTTAACAACAGGAAGACAAACATTCCAATTTATAAATGGGCAAAGGATATAGACACTTCCCCAAAGTAGACATAGAGATGGCAAGAAAACATGAAAAAATGCTCAAAGTCACTAATCATCAGATAGATGCAAATTAAAACAACAATGAGGTATCACCTCACACTTAGAATGGCTACCATCAACAAATCAACAAATAAGAAGTGCTGGCAAGGTTATGGGGAAAAGTTAACCCTAGTACACTGCTGGTGGGAATGCAGACTGGTGCAGCCATTATGGAAAACAGTATGGAGTTTCCTCAAAAAATTAAGAATGGAATTGCCATTTGAGCCAGTGATCCCACTTCTAGGAATATATCCTAAGAAACCCGAAGCACCAATCAGAAAGAATATATGCACCTCTATGTTCATAGCAGTGCAACTTACAATAGCTAATATCTAGAAACAGCCCAAGTACCCCTCAGTAGATAAGTGGATTAAAAATGGTGTACAATGGGGGGTGCTGGAAGATGGCTGTTGGCAGGACGGAGGTGAGGGAGAGGATGTGAGTGAGTGAGAGGGTGAAGGGAGAGTGTGTGGATGCATGTGGTGTATGTGTGAGTGTTGAGGGAAAGTTAAAACCAACAGGAGTAGCAGGGGCTGGCAGACCATTCTCTTCTGGACAGGGAGAGACTACCACCGCTGCGGGCATTCCCTGGACTGCGGGACTCAGGCTCGGAGCCCACGCCATCTTGCAAGGGAGAGCGGCCTTGTCTAGGAACTCATCAACACCACCATGGAGACAGCCCTTGGACACTGCCCGCGACCCAGCAGCCACTCCAGCCAAAATCCTGCAGCCACACCTGCAGACTCGCAGACCCTAGGACCTCCACCTCCAAAGGAGAACCACTCCTGCAGCAGTAAGTGAAGCTCCCCCCTCCCCAGTGGCAGACCTCAGAGCACCACATTCGCTCATTTCCAGCATGCAAGCCTCTGGAGCCCACCTCCCCACAGGCAGCCCCTGGGAGCCACTGCAAGCGCCCGCTGAGTGCGATATTGTGCAAATGGAGGTGCACTGCCCCACAGTAAAAATTCTGAATTCACTCTTCCTGAATAACTGCCCACAGACACTGTCACACAACTTCAACGCCAGGGCCCCTCAGGGTGCATCAGAGCTCTGCGCCTCAAAAGCGCCGCCAGAGTCGCGCATTTCCAGCTGGCGGGTGTCCAGAGCGCACCACCCCCAGGCAGCCGCTGGGAGCCGCTGCGAGCCCCCCACTCAGTGCGATATTGTACAGACAGTGGCGCACTACCCCACAGTAGAAATTCTGAATTCCCTTCCCTAAATAACTGCCAATAGACACTGTCACACAACTTCAGCCCCAGGGCCCCTCAGGGTGGGTCAGACCTCCTACCTCAAATGCACGTGTTTCCAGCAGGCAGGCATCCGGAGCCCCACAGGCAGATCTGGGGAGCCACTTCGAGCCTCGCTGAGTGTGATATTGTGCAAACGGGGGTGCACTGCCCCGTAGCAGAAATTCTGAATTCACTCTCCTGAATAACTGCCAATAGACACCGTTGCACAACTTCAGCCCTAGAGCCCCTCGGAGTACCTTGGAGCTCCACACCGCAAATGCACCATGGGTACCCCTGTGAGCTGCCACTGGGAGCGTGTGTATCCATCCACAGGCACAACAGCAAAAACTGAGTCTTCCCACTCCACAGCTGCAGAACTCTGGACACTACAGTTGTGCTTTTCCAGCGCTCAGGCCTCCTGAGCCCACCGCTCAACAGGCGTGCTCTTATCCTAACAAGGGTGCACTGCCCCAACAGTAGAAATTCTGAATACCCTCGCCCTGAATACCTTCCCACAGACGCCTCGATTGCTTGGCTTCAAACAGGGCCCTTCAGAGTGCGCCAGGGCACCACACTGGCAAACACACCATGGGTGCCCCTGTAAGCTGCCACTGGGAATGTGTGTATCCAACCACAGGCCCAGCAGCAAAAACTGAGTCTTCCCACCCTACAGCTACAGAACTCTGGACACCACAGTCATGCCTTTCCAGTGTGCAGGCCTCCTGAGCCCCACCACCCTGACAGACAGCTCCTGGGTACCTCCGTGAGCCCCTGCTGGGTACGTGCGATTTCAGCCAAGGATGAAAGGCAGCAAAAATTGGGACATCCCCCTCCCCAGCTGCTGAAATCTGGACACCGCAGTTGCACATTTCCAGCTCGCAGGCCTACATCAAGAAAACCCAAATAACTCAAGTAGGGAGCTATGCTAGATTACCAAGCTCAGGAGACCTGAGAGATATCACCAGCAGCACCCTCCTCAAAAGAAGTGGGGTAGCAAAACAGTCAGATCTAGGACACAGAAACAATTAAAACGTTAGAGCAAAACATGCGGAGACAAAAAAGCAATCCCCAGAAGAAAGAAAAAGAAGATCACCAGAGAGGGAGTTAAATGAAACCGAGGCAAGTAACTTCTCAGAGAAAGAATTCAGATTAATGGTTATAAGAATGCTCAAACGGCTGAATGACAAATACACGCAACTCAATGACAAATGCACACAACTCAATGAGAATTATAAGGAGCTGAATGAGAATGTCATCAATATGAAAAGGAACCAATAGGAAATGAAGAACGACATAGCTGCAATAAAGAACACAATGGAAGGCTTAAATAGTAGACTAAAAGAGGCTGAGGACCACATCAGTGAGCTAGAAGACAAGGTAGGAAAAAACACATAAACACAGCAGCAACTGGAAAGAAAATTTAAAAAGCAAGAGGAGAGCCTAAGGGAGCTTTGGGACAATGCAAAACGAAACAACATCTGCATAATAGAGGTACCAGAAGGAAAGGAAGAGAAGCAAGGGATAAAAAACCTGTTCGGAGAAATAATGACAGAAAACTTCCCCGATATTGGCAAGAAAAATCTACGCAAATCCAAGAAGCACATAGAGTCCCAAACAAGATGAACCC
>NW_005368921.1:8422-8832 GCF_000412655.1 Myotis brandtii
AAAAGATCAACAAAACCAAGAGCTGGTTCTTTGAAAGGATAAACAAGATTGATGAACCTCTAGCCAGGCTCACCAAGAAACAAAGAGAGAGGACCCAAATAAACAAAATCACAAATGAAAGAGGTGAAGTAACAACTGATTCCACTGATATACAAAGGATTGTAACAAAAAAAAATACTATGAACACCTCTACTCCAACAAACTGGACAACCTAAACGAAATGGACGCATTCCTAGAAAAATACAAGCTTCCAAAACTCAACCAGGAAGAATCAAAAAACCTGAATAGGCTGATAACTACTGATGAAATTGAAACAGAAATCAAAATTCTTCCAGCAAACAAAAGCCCTGGACCAGATGGCTTCACAGGGGAGTTTTACCGAACATTCAAAGAAGAACTAAAACCAATCC
>NW_005368921.1:8929-11912 GCF_000412655.1 Myotis brandtii
TCAATGGACAAAAACTAACACCATTTCCCCTAAAAACAGGAACAAGACAGGGATGCCCACTCACACCACTCCTGTTCAACATAGTCCTGGAAGTACTATCCATTGCAATCAGACAAGAAGAAGAAATAAAAGGTATCCAAATTGGAAAAGAAGAAGTAAAATTGTCCTTATTCACAGATGACATGATACTGTACATAGAAAACCCTAAAGACTCCATAAAAAAGATTTTAGGATTAATAAATGAATTCAGCAATGTAGCAGGATACAAAATTAATGCCAAGAAATCAATGGCCTTTTTATACAAAAACAATGAACTTACAGAAAGAGAGATTATATAAACAATCCCATTTACCATTGTATACAAAAAATTAAGATACCTAGGAATAAACTTAACTAATCTCTAATGAACAGGAACAAGACAGGGATGTCCGCTTTCACCACTCGTTTCAACATAGTAAACTGGAAGTGCTAGCCAATGAGATCAGACAAGAAGAAGAAATAAAAGGTATCCAAATTGGAAAAGAAGAAGTAAAATTGTCCTTATTCACAGATGACATGATACTGTACATAGAAAACCCTAAAGACTCCATAAAAAAGATTTTAGGATTAATAAATGAATTCAGCAACGTAGCAGGATACAAAATTAATGCCAAGAAATCAATGGCCTTTTTATACAAAAACAATGAACTTACAGAAAGAGAGATTATATAAACAATCCCATTTACCATTGTATACAAAAAATTAAGATACCTAGGAATAAACTTAACTAAGGAGGTAAAAGACCTCTACTCAGAAAACTACAGGAAGTTGAAAAAAGAGATAAAGGAAAATTTAAACAGATGGAAGAACATACCATGTTCATAGATTGGTAGAATCAACATCATTAAAATGTCCATACTACCCAGAGCAATCTATAAATTCAACACACTTTCCATTAAAATACCAATGTCATTTTTCACATACCTAGAACGAACTCTCTAAAAATTCATCTGGAATAAAAAAAGACACCTAATAGCCGCACGATCCTTAGAAAGAAGAACAAAGTAGGAGGGATCTCAATACCAGATATCAAGCTGTATTACAAAGACACTGTTCTCAAAACTGCCTAGTACTGGCACAAGAACAGACATAGAGATCAATGGAATAGAATAGAGAACCCAGAAATCGACCCGAACCACTATGCTCAATTAATATTTGACAAAGGAGGCAAGAACATGCAATGGAGTCAAGACAGTCTCTTCAATAAATGGTGTTGGGAAAATTGGACAGATACATGCAAAAAAAATGAAAATATACCACCAACTTACACCATACACAAAAATAAACTCAAAATGGATAAAGGACTTAAATGTAAGAATGGAAACGATAAAAATACTAGAGGAATAAAGACATCAAAATCTCAGACATATGCCAAAGCAATTTCTTCAATGATACAGCTCCTAGGACATTGGAAACTAAAGAGAAAATGAATAATGAGACTACATCAAAATAAAAAGCTTTTGTACAGCAAAAGAAACCATCAACAAAACAACAAGAAAGTCCACTGCATGGGAGAACATATTTGCCAATGTTATCACCGATAAGGGTTTAATCGCCAACATTTTCAAGGAACTCATACAACTTAACAAAAGAAAGATAAACAACCCAATCAAAAAATAGGCAGCGGACCTAAATAGATACTTTTTGAAAGAGGACATAAGGAAGGCCAAGAGACATATGAAAACATGCTCAAAGTCACTAATCATCCGAGAGATGCAAATCAAAACAACAATGAGGTACCATCTCACACCTGTCAGAATGGCTATCATCAACAAATCAACAAATGACAAGTGCTGGAGAAGATGAGGAGAAAAGGGAATAGCAATCCAATAAAAAAAATGGGCAGAGGACCTAAATAGACACTTTTCAAAAGAGGGCATTTAGAAAGTCAAGAGACATATGAAAACATGCTCAAAGTCACTAATCATCCGAGAGATGCAAATCAAAACAACAATTAGGTACCATCTCACACCTGTCAGAATGGCTATCATCAACAAATCAACAAACGACAAGTGCTGGAGAGGATGTGGAGAAAAAGGAACACTTGTGCACTGCTGGTGGGAATGCAGACTGGTGCAGCCACTATGGAAGACAGTATGGAGTTTCCTCAAAAAACAAAACATGGAACTCCCATTTGACCCTGTGATCCCACTTCTAGGAATATATCCCAAGAAACCAAAAACACCAATCAGAAAGGATATATGCACCCATATGTTCATAGCAGCACAATTCACCATAGCTAAGATCTGGAAACAGCCTAAGTGCCCATCAGTAGATGAATGGATTAGAAAACTGTGGTACATCTACACGATGGAATACTATGCTGCTGTAAAAAAGAAGGAACTCTTACCATTTGCAACAGCATGGATGGAACTGGAGAGCATTATAGGGCGGAGGGTGGGGTGGGAACTGGGAGGAGGGGAGTTATGGGGGGAAAAAGAGGAACAAATGTAATAATCTGAACAATAAAGATTTAATTAAAAAAAAGATAAATTTTTAAAAAAAGAAGACTGCTATTCAGTGTCTGATAGATATTGAACTGGCTAATTAATATCCAATAGTGCCATAAAACTATGATCTTTAGGATATGTTTTCTACTGAACACAAATCTACAGTTAATGTGTCACTTCACAGTTTAACCAAGTGAAGTCAAATGCCTGTGCATTTTCCTGCATAATTAAATAATTATTAGATGGCCCTGTTAAATCATGATATGGTAAAGACAGTCACTCTTCTGATTTATTTCTAAAATTTGGAGGACTTTTATCAATAATTTTTTTGTTTAACCTCCTGGCCACTCTCCCTCTATCCTTCCCCTGGGGTTGAAAACAGACTTACCTGCCAGGTGGATTGTGAACTACAATATTCCCTCTCCTCTATACTGAACTGAGGTCCTCCCCATATTCATCCAATTCTTAACCTTATTTTCTGTATATAAGCTCAG
>NW_005368921.1:12177-20889 GCF_000412655.1 Myotis brandtii
TATATATATTTTTTCTCCTTTTTCTTCCTTTTTCTTTTCTCTCTTATCTTTTCTTCTTTCTTCAATTTCATTTGTGCCCTCTTTTCTCACCCCTAATTCTCTTTTCTCAGGTGGTCACTTATATTGGGGTTATCAGTGTCATCAGTACATTCGTGTTTTGTTACCTTTGTGTTGTGTCTTGTCGAGGTGAATTTTATCCTGTCTGGACAATGTGCTAGAGAGCGAGCCACATAACCAGACACCTGGAGAGGAAACAGCACCAGACACAACTACAGAAGCAGGAAGAAGGCGGCAGTGAGGGAGAGAGCGTGAGTGAGTGAGGGAGCAAATGAAGAGTGTGTGGTCCTGTGGTGTGTGTGTTTGTGTGTGTGTGTGTGTGTGTGTGTGTGTGTGTGTGTGTGTGTGTGTGTGTGTGTGTGTGGCACAGATAGCTCCCGCAGGACCTTCGGGGGCAGGCTAACCAGGCTCGCCTAACTAGGCAGCCTCTATTACCATTGCAAACATTACTGGGAGGACGGCTCTTCCTCAGAGGCCTCGCCTTTTTGAATGGGAGAGCTGCTATAACTGGGAGCCCAGCCTCACCTCCTCCCAGGGTGCCCTCAGATAACACCTGGGACTCTGCAGCCACCCCTGCCAGGGACCTGCTACCTCGGCTGTGTTTCCACGGTCACTGAGTCTCCAGACACCCCGGACGCAGGCTCCTGTGAGTTCCTAAGAGCGCTCCCATCTGACCAGCTGAGGGCACTGTGACCACACAAGCAGCAGCCCCAGGCCTAAGAGCATCAGCCTCACGTGGCCTGCCCCTGTCCAAGGAGCAGCAGCTGCGTGAGTAACCTGCTCCCCCATCTGAGGAGCACCAACCTAAGGAACTGCCTGCCCCCATCTGAGGAGCAGCAGCTCCTCAAGTTGCCTGCCCATGACTGAGGAGCAATAGCCCCGTGCAACCTGCCCCCATCCTAGGAGCAACAGCTGCACGAACAGCCTACCCCAATTTGAGGAGCAGCAGCTGCCTGAGCAGACCACTCACATCTGAGGAGAGGAAGCCCTAAGCAGCCAGCACAGGTCCAAGGAGCAGCAGCCACACGCAGCCCACACCTGTCTGAAGAGCATCAGCCGGGTGAGCGGCCTGCCCCAGTCTGAGGAGCAGCAGCCACATGTGTAGCTCAATCCCATCTGAGGAGCAGCAGCCGCACAAGCAGCCCATCTCCCATCTGAGGAACATCAGCCACGTGAGCAGCCCGCCCCCGTATGAGGAGCAGGAGCCCTGTGAGCACCCTACCCCTGTCCAAGGAGCAGAAGCCACATAAGCAGCCCACCCCATCTGAGGAGCAGCAGCCGCACAAGCAACCCATCTCCCTTCCAAGGAGCATCAGCCACGTGAGCAGCCTGCCCCTGTATGAGGAGCAGGAGCCCTGCAAGCAACCTGCCCCTGTCCAAGGAGCAGAAGCCACATGAGCAGCCCACCCCATCTGAGGAGCAGCAGGTGTGCTAGCAGCCTCCCCCAACCAGCCAGAGGAGCCACCACTGCTGTGAACAGCATCCACCTGAGGACCCTCTGCCAACTGAGGAGCAGCCACTGTCGTGACCAGCCGAGGAGCAACCACAGCCCGAGAGGCCACTGCCACCCAAGGATCAGCCCCTGCATGACTCGACATCTAGTCAGTGAGATCAAAAATAGGTAGACAAAGAACCCCAAAAGGAAAGAAAAGGAGGATTGCCAGAAAAGAAGCTAAGTGAAACAGAGGCATGCAATATGTCAGAAAAAGAATTCAGAATAAGGGTCACACAGTTCATAAACCAGATGGATGAAAAAAATCAACAACTTATGTAAGAATCAAGAAAAAATAAAGAGTGATATAGCTGCAATAAAAAAAACACCATGTAGCCCTAACCAGTTGGGCTCAGTGGATAGAGCGTCAGCCTGCGGACTCAAGGGTCCCAGGTTCGATTCCAGTCAAGGGCATGTATCTTGGTTGCGGGCATATACCCAGTAGGGGGTGTTCAGGAGGCAGCTGATCAATGTTTCTCTCTCATCAATGTTTCTAACTCTCTATCCCTCTCCCTGCCTCTCAGTAAAAAATCAATAAAAGATATTTTTTTTAAAAAACACCATGTAAAATTTCAACAGTAGACTAGGAAAAGCAGAGGACTGAATTAGTGAATTAGAAGACAGGGAAGCAAAACACACCCAAACTAAACTGCAATTGGAGAAAAAATGAAAAGACAGGAGGAGAGCCTAAGGGAGGTATGGGACAGCATGAAACAAAGCAACATGTGAATAATAGCAGTGTCAGAACAACAGGAAGAGGAACAAGGGTTAGAAAACATATTTGAAGAAATAATGTCATAATACTTCCCTGAAGTCGGGAAGAAAAAGGGCACATAAGCACATAGAGTCCCAAACAACATCAACCTGAAAAGACCCACAACAAGACACATCATAATTACTATGGCAAATGGTCAGGACAAAGAGACAACCTTAAAGGCTGCAACAGAGACACAGAACGTTACATACAAGGGATCTCCCATTAGATTACAAATGATTTCTCAACAGAACATTTCACCCCAAAGCCATGGAATATACATTCTTTTCAAGTGCACATGGGACATTTACAAAAATAGACTACATATTGGGTCACAAGAAAAGTCTCCCCAAAATTGAAGAAGATTGAAATCATATCAAGCATCTTCTCAGACCACAATGGCATAATATTAGAAATAAACTACAATAAAAACAATCCAAAAATTCAAACACTTGGAAGCTGAATAGCATGCTATTAAACAATGATTGGGATACCAAAGAGATCAAAGAAGAAATTAAAAACATCCTGAAACTAATGACAATGAAAACACAACAATCCAAAATCTATGGGACACAATGAAACCAGTCCTGAGAGGGAAGTTTATAGCTCTACAGGCCTACCTCAAAAAAACAAGAAAAAATGGTAGTAAATCATCTAACTCTACAACTAAAAGAATTAGAAAGAGAGCAACAAGAAAAACCCAGAGTGAGCAGAAGGCAAGAGATAATAAAATCAGAGCAGACACAAATAACACAGAGACAAAAATAAATAAATAAATACAAAAGATCAATGAAACCAAGAGCTGGTTGTTTGAAAAAATAAACAAGATTGATGAGCCAGGCTTACCAAGAAGCAAAGAGAGAGGACCGGACATATTCCTAGAAAAATACAACCCTCCAAAACTCAATCAGGAAAAATCTAAAATCTCAATAGGCCAATAACTATGGAAGAAATTGAAGCAGTCATCAAAAAAGCTTCCAGCAAACAAACGCCCAGGCTTCATAGGGGAGTGTTACCAAACATTCAAGGCAGAACTAAAACCTATCCTCCTCACACTATTCCAAAAAATTCAAGAAGAAGGAACACTTCCAAGTTCAGTCTATGAGGCCAGCATCATCCTAATAAAAAAATAAAAAAACAGATAAAGACAACACAATGAAAGAAAATTACAGGCCAATAACTCTCATGAACATAGATGGCAAAATCCTCAACAAAATTCTAGCAAATAGGATCCAGCACTACATCAGAAAGATCATAAACAATGACCAAGTAGGATTTATCCCAGGGATGCAAGGATGGTACAATATCCACAAAACAATAAACATGATACATCACATAAACAAATTGAGACATAAAAATCACATAGTCATATCTATTGATGCAGAAAAAGCATTTGACAAAATCCAGCACCCTTTCTCAGCAAGGTGGGAATAGAAGGATCATACTTCAACATAATAAAAGCCATATATGACAAACCCACAGCCAACATCATACTCAATGGGCAAAAACTAAAACCATTCCCCCTAAGCACAGGAACGAGACAGGGATGCACACTCTCACCACTCCTGTTCAACATAGTACTGGAAGTACTAGCCATTGCGATCAGACAAGAAGAAATAAAAGGCAACCAAATTGGAAAAGAAAGAGTAAAACTGTCCTTATTCACAGATGACATGATACTGTACATAGAAAACCCTAAGACTCTATCAAAAAATTATTAGACTTGCCCTAACTGGTTTGGCTCAGTGGATAGAGCGTCGGCCTGCGGATGCAAGGGTCCCAGGTTCGATTCCAGTCAAGGGCATATACCTTGGTTGTGGGCACATCCCCAGTGGGGTATGTGTAGGAGGCAACTGATTGATGTTTCTCTCTCATCGATATTTCTAACTCTCTATCCCTCTCCCTTCCTCTCTGTAAAAAATCAATAAAATATATTTTTTTAAAGTTATTAGACTTAATAAATGAATTCGGCAATGTAGCAGGATACAAAATTAACTCCAAGAAATCTTTGGCCTTTTTAAACACCAATAGTGAACTTACAGAAAGAGAGACTAAAAAAGCAATCCCATTTACCATCACACCAAAAAAAAAAAAATAGGATACCTAGAAATAAACTTAACTAAGGAGGTAAAAGACCTATACGCTGAAACTACAGGACACTGAAAAAGATATAGAGGAAGACATAAACAGATGGAAGAACATACTGTGTCCATGGATTGGTGGAATCAACATCATTAAAATGGCCATACTACCCAAAGCAATCTATAGATTCAATGCAATCCCCATTAAAAAGAATGACTTAATGAGTATAATAGCTGTAGTAAATAGCTGTAAATACATTATTTAATTATGCAGGAAAATGCACAGGCATTTGACTTGGCTATGTACTTTTGCCTAAACTCCAGCCACTGTGAAGTGAAACTGTAGCTGTAGGTTTGGGTTCGGTAGAAAACATACCCTAAAGATCATAGTTTTAGGGCACTACTGGATATTAGCCAGCTCAATATCTATCAAGTACTGAACAGCAGTCTTCTTTTTTTAAAAAGTTATCTTTATTATTGAAAGTATTATAGTTGTTCCCCTTTTCTTCCCTATTGACTCCCTCTCCCCCAGCCCTGCCTACCCTCCATGCCTTCATCACACTAGTGTCTGTGTCCATGGGTTATGCATATATACGTGTAAGTTCTTTGGTTTGTTGATTTGTTGATGAAAGACATTCTGACAGATGTGAGATGGTACCTCATTGTTGTTTTGATTTGCATCAGGTAATTAGTGACTTTGAGAATGCTTTCTTATGTCTCTTGGCCTTCCTTACGTCTTCTTTTGCAAATTATCTATTTAGGTTCGTTGCCCATTTTTTGATGGGGTTGTTTATCTTCCTTTTGTTAAGTTTTATGAGTTCACTGTAAATGTTAGAGATTAAACCCTTACTGGAGATAACATTGGCATATACAGTGGGGCCTTGACTTACGAGTGTCCCGACTAATGAGTTTTTTGAGATACCAGCTGTCTCTTGGCCGATTTTTTGCTTTGAGTTGACAGAGTAATTTGAGTCAATGAGCTCCTTAACAAGCTCGGTCTCGGAACGAATAAACTCGTAAGTCAAGGCCCCACTGTATATGCCAATGTTATCTCCAGTAAGGGTTTAATCTCTAACATTTACAGTGAACTCATAAAACTTAACAAAAGGAAGATAAACAACCCCATCAAAAAATGGGCAACGAACCTAAATAGATAATTTGCAAAAGAAGACGTAAGGAAGGCCAAGAGACATAAGAAAGCATTCTCAAAGTCACTAATTACCTGATGCAAATCAAAACAACAATGAGGTACCATCTCACATCTGTCAGAATGTCTTTCATCAACAAATCAACAAACCAAAGAACTTACACGTATATATGCATAACCCATGGACACAGACACTAGTGTGATGAAGGCATGGAGGGTAGGCAGGGCTGGGGGAGAGGGAGTCAATAGGGAAGAAAAGGGGAACAACTATAATACTTTCAATAATAAAGATAACTTTTTAAAAAAAGAAGACTGCTGTTCAGTACTTGATAGATATTGAGCTGGCTAATATCCAGTAGTGCCCTAAAACTATGATCTTTAGGGTATGTTTTCTACCGAACCCAAACCTACAGCTACAGTTTCACTTCACAGTGGCTGGAGTTTAGGCAAAAGTACATAGCCAAGTCAAATGCCTGTGCATTTTCCTGCATAATTAAATAATGTATTTACAGCTATTTACTACAGCTATTATACTCATTAAGTCATTCTTCTCATTTATTTCTAAAATTTGGAGGAATTTTAACAATAATTTATTTGTGTAACCTCCTGGCCACTCTCCTACTATCCTTCCCCTGGGGTTGAAAACAGACTTACCCGACAGGTGGATTGTGAACAACAATATTCCCTCTCCTGTTTTATATTGTTTTTTCTACAGATAGATGTCAGACTGTTCAAATTCATGAAACAAAAGGGTCTGCCCCAAGTGGTGGGGTAGAGTTGGGTTTCTAGAACTGTCTATCTGAGAGATATGGCAACTTGAGAGGATCTTATCAGGATGTTCATAGCCACGTTTTAAATATTTCTATCCATAATAAAATTTGTATTTTAATCTCCATTTACTTGCTTACTTTTTGCTCTCTTGGTGACTCAAAACTCAAGCAAGGAATAAGGGTGGGATTCCTTCAGATCCCACAATGCCAATAGTGACACAGAGAGACTCAAACATGGTGTGTACATAATGCGGTATTACACATTGGAGGCAAAATGTGGCAATACACTTCAAAGTTCTAATATGTAAGTGGGTTTTACATCAGAAATTCCTCTTCTGCTTTTTCGCAACGAGTTTTCGGCCAGAACACAGGTGTCGTGAAAACCACCAGTAACTCAAACCCAAGATGGGAAAGGAAAAGACACACATCAATATAATCGTCATTGGACACATAGATTCCATCAAGTCTACCACTACTGGCCATCTGACGTACAAATGTGGGGGCATCGACAAAAGAACCATCGAGAAATATGAGAAGGTGGCTGCTCAGATGGGGAAGGTCTCCTTCAAGTATGCCTGGTTCTTGGATAAACTGAAAGCTGAACGGGATTGCGGTATCACCATTGACATCTCCCTGTGGAAATTCGAGACCAGCAAGTATTATGTGACCATCATTGATGCCCCAGGGCACAGAGACTTCATCAAAAACATGATTACAGGCACATCTCAGGCTGACTATGCTGTCCTGATTGTTGCTGCTGGTGTTGGTGAATTTGAAGCAGGCATCTCCAAGAATGGGCAGACCCGTGAGCATGCCCTTCTGGCCTACACACTGGGTGTGAAACAGCTGATTGCTGGTGTTAACAAAATGGATTCCACTGAGCCACCCTACAGCCAGAAAAGATACGATGAAATTGTTAAAGAAATCAGCACCTACATTAAGAAAATTGGCTGCAACCCTGACACAGTAGCATTTGTGCCCATTTCTGGTTGGAATGGTGACAACATGCTGGAGCCAAGTGCTAATGTGCCTTGGTTCAAGGGATGGAAGGTCATCCGTAAAGATGGCAATGCCAGTGGAACCACACTGCTTGAAGCTCGGGATTGCATCCCGCCACCAACTCGTCCAACTGACAAGCCCCTGTGTCTGCCCCTCCAGGATGTTTTCAAAATTGGTGGCATTGGAACTGTCCCTGTGGGCCAAGGGGAAACTGATGTTCTCAAGCCCGGCATGGTGGTCACCTTTGCTCCAGTCAATTTTATAACTGAAGTAAAGTCTGTTGAAATGCACCATGAAGCTGTGAGTGAAACTCTTCCTGGGGACAATGAGCTTCAACGTCAAGAACGTGTCTGTCAAAGATGTTCACCGTGGCAATGTGGCTGGTGACAGCAAAAATGACCCACCAATGGAAGCAACTGGCTTCCAGCTCAGGTGATCATCCTGAACCACCCAGGCCAGATCAGTGCTGGATGGGCACACCGCTCACATTGCTTGCAGATTTGCTGAGCTGAAGGAGATTGGTCGTCGTTCTGGGAAAAAGCTGGAAGATGGCCCTAAGTTTTTGAAATCGGGTGATGCCGCCGATCGTTGATATGATTCCTGGCAAGCCCAGGTGTGTTGAGAGCTTCTCTGACTACCCTCCTCTGGGCCGTTTTGCTGTTCGTGACATGAGACAGACAGTTGCTGCGGGTGTCATCAAAGCCGTGGACAAGAAGGCAGCTGGAGCTGGCAAAGTCACCAAGTCGGCCCAGAAACTCAGAAGGTAAATGAACATTATTCCCCACATCTGCCACCCCAGTCTTAATCGGTGGTGGAAGAACTCTCAGAACTGTTTGTCTCAGTTGGCCATTTAAGTTTTATAGTAAAAGACTGGTTGATTACAATGCATCATAAAACCTTCAGAAGGAAAGGAGAATGTTTTGTGAACCATTTACTTCTTTTGTGTGAGTGGCAGTTTTTAAGTTATTAGTTTTTAAAATCAGTACTTTTTAATGGAAACAAGATGACCAAAAATATGTCACAGAATTTAGAGACCCATTAACATAACAAAGTTTAATGAAAAAAAAAGAAATTCTTCTTCTGATGATTTAAATAAAAAAAATCAATAATGTTTATTAAAAATGAGATTTTTAATATATAAATTTTAATAATGAAATATGGGAAGCTTTCTTAGATAATGGCTTACACATAAAAAGAATACATACAGAAAAATTATGATACAAACATATATTTTTACCCTGGGAAAGTATGTACAGTTGTTGGATTAGAAATTTTGTCAATACTACTTTCAAGAATTTTTGTTTTCATAGAAAATGCAGACAAAGCAATTTTGTTGTCTTTTGTTAACAGTTTGTTATCTATGGGTTGAAGAGTAGCCAGAAATCTTTTCATCATACAATTATTGTTCTGCA
>NW_005368921.1:21066-32549 GCF_000412655.1 Myotis brandtii
AAAAATCTTTTCCCAGAGAAATCAGAAATCATCTCTTTCAAAATCTTCTTTAAAAATTACCTTATATTTCTCAGACATTTAAAATATATTACTTTTTATTTTTACTTTCCGATATAAGAAATTGTTCCCTCATTTTAAAATGAAATAGAATCTTTAGTGAGAGTCTTTTGGCCTTTCCACTAGAAAACAATTATCCATGCTCCTTCATGAGAGGAGCATTTGGGCACGTTAACTCACCCCACTTATACTTTCAGTTGCACCTTCAGGACTACCAGGATTACACAGTCAACTGGAGCCAGGATTACCTTCCATAAGAGTAAGTATGTTCTTTTTTGGCAATTCAGTTTCTTTCGTCATTCAAAGTTCTAGTTCTTTAGTCCTGGAACATATGACTAATCTGCTTAAAATCCGAGATGGCAATATTGGGTATCTCTGAAAAATGAAATAGTTATTTCTAATGTTAGTTTGTATTATAAAAAAGAAATCTGAAGGGATTATGTTCATTTGAAATATTTATTACATGCATCACTAGAGAGGGGTCAATACCTGCTCATTCTTTATCCTTAATATTTGTAGCACTACCTGTCATATCAGAGATTCTCAATAAATACCTTCGGAATGAATGCAGGAGTATTCATGGCAACATTATATACATTATGATCAGAAATGTTGTTATTAGAAATCAATGATTTCATTTTATTTGCAAATATTCCTTTAAATATAATAAATAGAAAATTCACTTGAATCAAAATGGTCTACTAGAACATTCACTTAAATTTTGGGATCTCAAAAGTTAAGTATTGGTGATTGGAAAGGGAGGAGAGTTTAGGAATGTGGAACAATGCTCTGAGTTAAAATGACACAGCGAAGTATTGAGAGCTTAAGAATTTTCTCAGTTTGGTTCAAAAGGTCAATTCCTATATGACCTTATCTAAAAAGGTACCTGATAAGCAGCTAATTGTTTATCCCTCTCAGCCTAGGTTAGTGCTCCTTTTCTCCAGAGATGCCTGTAAACCATAGGTAATTCTCTGTCTCTAGCACTCTAATGCTGTTATTTGTTACTGCCTTGATTAAAATAACTAGCTTCAATTCACCAGACCTTAGGAAAACACACCTGTAGCTTTCTTGTGGGGTAGAGATTGCTAGAAATAAGTGAAGCCATTAATATACCAAACTAATTAAATTTCTCATGGAAAATACTTTTCTCTTTGAAATGCAGAGAAAACCAAACACATAGACTCTTTACAGCTATTTACAAATGGAAATACCTGCCCATGTAATTAAGTGTTAGTGGGGGTTGAGAAAGAAATGTGAAGTACCTATTGCCTCATGTTCAAAACTGCAGTCTCTAAACTCTGCCCTTAGCATTTCTTCGCTGCACATTGAACAGTTTATAAGAGGCACCAAAATTCACAAGCTTTATAAAGAATGCAGGAACTGTCCTAGTCATTGTTGCTAAGTGATTAGAGTGAAGGGTCTGGGGTTTGATTCCTGGTGAAGGGGTGGTATCTGGGTTGCAGGTTCATCCCAGGCCTGAGACAGGGCACCTGCCAGGGGCAACCAATGCATGTGTCTCTCTCACTGGCTTCCTACCCCTCCCTCACTTCCACTCTCTCTACAAATCAATGGAAAAAATTATTCTATGATGAGGATTAACAAACTAACAAAAGGATGCAGAAAAAAACAATACTCACACATTAGCATAAGTATTACAGCAGGTTGTAGGAGGGGAGGGAGGAGGAGGAAGTGAAGGAGAAAAAGCTTTAACTGACTATCTGCCAGGCACTTTGGTGAACTATAGCAATCAACAATCACAATGATTCCATGAACTAAATATCATGGAGGAAACTGAACCCAAAGAAGAAAAGGAAAATGAGAACTCCACCGTCCTATTCCAGAGAATAAAATACCTTTAAAACACATGTTAAATTAAATATGGCAAACATGATAGTCATTCTTTCTTGATTTCCACAAACTTTTAAGGAACTCTTATTATGCCCTGGATATAAGCTTGCTGCTTGGGACAAAACAATGTCAAAATAAAATTTGTTTATAAAGTTTGACAATTTAGTCACCAGAGAATAATAAAAAATAAACACATTCTACAATGGGAATAGTAAGAAAAAAAGATACATCTCTCTTAAAAAGTTATAGATAGATTCCTCCTGGAATTATGCCTAAACCAAAACTTAAAATAGGGATAGAGCAGTAAGAGACTACAAGTGTAGAGATCTGTAAAAACAAAAGGACCAGCATCTGAGAAATTCCACAGGTAATTTTAAGCATCGTCATTAATGGAAACCCCTAGTAGATAAGTCTAGGGAAGCAAATTGAATCAGGAGAGATGACACCAGCAGTCCAACTCTATTGGTCATACCCTTAATCACTATGATATACTTTCTCTTGCTGGTAGCCAATGCAAGTACCCCAGTAGGAAAAAAACAAGAAATGAGGGAAATATTGTGTACTGATAGCATAAATATTAGAAAGCTATCCATATGCTAACTAAGAAGCTTAAGTTTTATAATGAGGGCAAAAAAGAGTGATTGAAAGAATTAAAATTAATGTTTCAGTTACAAAAATCCATTTCACTCTAAAAAAAGAAATATTTTTCATTGACATAATATCAGTCTTCCCTTCCTACTAAATTCCACCACCTCACTCTAGTGAATCATCTTCATGCATTTGTTCTGCCTCCCTCAACCCAGGTTCAACTTGATTCTGGAACAATTACATCATTTCGATGTAATAAGAAGTAAAGATGTCAGTATCCATCCTCTATTCTGGTCCTCAAACATCTATTCATGTGCATCACAGCCTTGGATCTTTTGTTTCCCTTGCCCGTATTACTCTTAAGATCTAGTAGTTCTCTGTATAAGTTATGACACCGATAGTGTTACTGTGGCAAATTGCAGTGCAGGAAAATTTGTCAAGTATCTAAGGTTTGTCTTTAGTTTCATGTCACACCAGATAGGAGAACATCCTATTGCTAATTCTATACCAGTCTCTACAATGGGAAGACTATGTAACTTTCTAAGTCTTTATTGCCTGTGTTGAAGGAGCAACTTAATTGTTGTTCCCCTTAGATCTCTACAAGGAGAAGAAACTGCAGAAATATATCTCATTTTTCTATCTTTCTGCTATTCCTGCTCCATATTAGTGGAAGACAGTAAAGGTCCTCAAACATAGACATCTTATTCAGAACCACTAAATTGTCTAACCTATTCCTCAACTCTCTTATCCCCTGATAAAGAAATTTTATAAATTCTCTAAGGATGAGAAATTTTCTTCTTACTCATTACTCTGAATAAAATATTTATTGCCTGGAATATTTCATTAACCTAAATGCTTGATGCATTTGAAACTCAAACCCAATAATGCATTCCTTTTTTTCCTCCTCTCAACTCTTACCTAAAGCCAAAATTAATTAACTTCCATTTAACTGAGAGGTAGATCAAGAGTTTCAAAAAAACTCATAGCATGGGGTAAATGTCAGTTCACAAATATTTTCCACAACACATAGGGGAGAGTTAATCACATCTGGGCTTTAGAAAAATGATTCTGATTGCATTGATTTTAAAATACTTAATGGAAAAAACAAAGATATATGTTAATCATATGTTAACAAGTTTCTGCAATATTTCACCTATGAGATAAAGACACTGAGGGTAAAAGTAGTGTTGTGAGTGAGAGAATAAAAGGAACAAATTAAAAAGATAACAGAAATAGCAGGACTTGCAGAAAACTGAAAATCAGAGTAAAAGAAAGAATGATAAATATTGTTTTTAAATTAGACTTATTGTTGACAGGGAAGGAAACACAGTCATGAGTGCCACATTAACAATCTTGAAATATGCACACCTAGAGGACTCTCAATAGGAAATCATAAGATAACAAAATAAGAACGCCCAAACTGAATAGTAATGAATGGTCACCTAATTCCAGTGCAGTTGTACATATTTTATCTATATTATCTAAATTTTTCATTATAACCATAAGATGTACATATAATTTTATCTGAAGTTTTCACACATACACACACAAATAAAAGACACAAAATAAAGAAATTAATCAAATTGCTCAAGAACTTTCAGATGGAAAAAAGGAAAAGTGTAAGATCAAACCATCTAAGTCTGATCTAGATGTCTAATAACAAGTTGAAGTCAGAATACTGTAACATTTTCCTACAGATGTAAATGTAGGGATCATCAGCCCACTGAAATCACCTTATTTATTAGAACTTCCTACAGGGCAGAGTAAAAGAGATATTGCCTTGAAAAAAATATTTCAGGTGCACCAACAAATTAGAAAAGGGAAAGGAGCTATGAAGGAGAATGGGAAAAAATAGACAAAATGATAGGAAGAAATTCAGGATAATGTGAGATGGTAGAAAGTAAGCTGTAAAGACTTTCATAAGTTCACGGTTTACTATATGCAGAAGAGAACTTGAGTTAAATCAAGTCTGAAGTTTGTTTAATGATTGAAACAAGAGGGATGCTAGTGGTGATGTTGGCTAGAGTAGTTTAAATGATGCAAAGACCACATGAGTTGATGTATAAGTGGTTAATAAGACAGAGAAGACAATTATCAAGGAGGTAAAATTTAAGAGAGAATGTTGAAGTATATTTGAGAAATTGTTAAGCCTTGTTAAACCTGATATTGCTAAATGATATTTATAATGGGTGGTAGTGTGTATTTCAAAGCTGAAATAGCAGACCCAAAACATTTAAAAATCAAGATATTGCTCTTCAGCTCTATACATATACTTCAAATGTTCCCTTATTTGTCTGTCACAAATTTTGAAGTAAATATATACAACAAAAAGTGAAAATATTTCATTGTCAAATGTATTTAGAAAGAAATAATTGAAAAACATAAATAAGAAAAGGTCAATATCAAAGCTCTGGTCTTAACTATAATGCCTTGATGGGAAAAGGACTCTCAAGATCTAGAGAAAAATGAAACTATAGATGTACCAGTTTTATAATCCTCTCATCTGCTGATGGGCACTTAGGCTGTTTCCCAATCTTAGCTATTGTAAGTCGTGCTGCTATGAACATAAAGGTGCATATAGTCTTTCTTATTGGTGCTTCTGATTTCTTGGGATATATTTCTAGAAGTGGGATTACTGGGTCAAATAGGAGCTCCATATTTAATTTTTGTGGGAAACAAGCAGATAGTTAAAGGGCATTAGGGTTTTTCCTGTCAAAGGAATTTAAAAGGAAATTAATAACCAGAGTAGATAATTCCAGATTTCTGCTTGTAAGGGGGATGGAGGGGATGATTTCTTTGTAGCACTAAGATATCCTAAAAAAACATAAAAATGTATAACATAGATATTATAACAGTTGAAGTAGAATATAGCCAAGGGTAATATTACTGATATAAAATACATATATTTGATATGAAGTTTCTGTGAGGAAAACCTCAAAAAGATTGGATTGTAACAGGTTTCAATGAACCTTTAAGAGCATGCATCCAATAAAAATATTTTAAACACACCTCAGAGAAACTCCACTGGATCAAATGAAACAGAATAAACTATGTGATAAGCATTCATTGTCAGTTTAATTGCTAATACACATGTAAATTTTAATGCAAGGATTTTCTTAGCAGAGGCCTGTGTTAGTTTTTTAAGGAACTTTTCTGGTAGAAGCATTTCTGGAGTTAGGAAGTAGGATAAATTCAGAATAGTAGATCCAAAACCACTTCTTGGAAGTAGGGAGAAGTAAGAATATTACACACAAAAGCAATTTTTAGGACTTGCTTTCGTTAATGTTTATAATATAACTAGAGGCCTGGTGCACGAATTTGTGTATGGGTGGGGTCTGGCCAGGGGGAGGGGCTGAGGGCAGTTGGCCAGCCGGCCCCACCCTCTGTTCGATCTCCAGGTTGAACTCCCAGTTGTACTCCTGGTCAAGGGGACAATTTCAATATTAGCCTTTTATTATATAGGATTTGTCAGACACCAATTACAGTTAAATTGTAATTAGAAGCAGCAGTGCGAATATGTGATTTAAATATGAGCAGTCAGTTTATGTGACACAAAGAGGTAATCAAACATTGGCATGTATGATATGCTTACTTCCCCACTGATCTAGGAATCACTCTCCGATTTACTTCTCTTCACGTTAGAAGATGACCTGGACTCTGGAGTTCCTCATATAAAGTCTTATTATTTGAAGCAGAATGGGCAAAATAATCAAGGATGAAAAACCAAACTACAGTAACAACCTTCATCTTGCTGGGACTGACCGATGACACTCCACTGAAAATATTGCTGTTTATCTTTCTATTTCTTTCCTACATGTTGAGTATATCTGGAAACCTAACCATCATCACCCTCACTCTGATGGATTCCCACCTAAAAACACCGATGTATCTGTTCCTTCAAAATTTCTCCTTCTTAGAAATTTCTTTCACAACTGCCTGTGTTCCCAGATTCCTATATAGCATAGTATCTGGGGACAAGTCCATTACCTATAATGCTTGCTTCAGTCAACTCTTGTTTACAGACGTCTTTGCAGTAACGGAATTTTTTCTTCTGGCTGCCATGTCCTATGATCGCTACATGGCCATCTGCAAACCCCTGCACTACACCACCATCATGAACAGCAGAGTCTGCAAGAACATCATTTTCTCCTGTTGGGTAGCAGCACTGATCATCATTCTCCCACCAATGAGTCTGGGTTTGGGCCTGGAATTCTGTGATTCAAACGTCATTGATCATTTTTGCTGTGATGCATCTCCTCTCCTGAAGATCTCTTGCTCAGACACCTGGTTGATAGAACAGATGGTTATTGTGTGTGCCGTGTTGACATTCATCATGACCCTCATATGTGTGGTTCTTTCCTACATTTATATCATCAAGACTATCCTAAGGTTTCCCTCTGCCCAGCAAAGGAAAAAGGCCTTTTCCACGTGTTCCTCCCACATGATTGTGGTTAAGAAGATTGTATTACTCTTAAAGATGCTGAGAAAAAGGAGTCAGTGAATCCAATTAAAAGGAAGGATAAATAGGCAGAAAACCCAAAGCTTCTAATAGTATTTGCCTCTGCATGACTTACTCTAGTCATATCGACATTCTCACTTTGTTGTTATGTTAGACTTGCTTACTGTGAACCTTGACTATTCAATTTTTTACTCCCCAGTAAAAGTAAATTCTAAGCTATTTATGCTTACTGTATGGCAGAAATTTCTGTTTTTGCCAAACATTTTGGTTGCTATCCCTGGAAACACTGTAGGCCATATTGTTCTGACACATTTCTACCCTGTAAGATGTGACTATGTAGCCTATGTTGTAGCTAACAGAATGAGTGTGGAAGTGATGTGCACCATTTCCAGACCTGCTCTTTGCAAATATTCAATAGGTGATCCACCATCCCTTTTCCCCCCTACTGGCCAGATATGCATGCTTCAATGACTTTGTAAGGTTCATGTTGACAATGAATGAGCTTGAACTTCTGTCTCGGGTATAGCCTTCACCCAAAGGACAGGCAATCACAGCTAGTTTGATAAAGCTTCTCCTCTGCTTCACCTCCAGTCAGTTGTCATCTGATTTGAGAGGTAAAGTATCACAGCACTATCCCTGCCACTTGCTAAGAGAGCAATATTGAGTGTCACCTCTAATTGGCTACATGGGTGCAATTATGACCCACCCTCAACTTAGAAATACATACTGTTAATTTAATAGTATAGACATTATGTCTTGCCTATTGGCATACTCCTACTCAGCCAGCCATAAAGTCAAACCTGGCCCAGGACAATCAGATGAGGAAAAATAGTATTAAAAGTAATATACACAAAGTTGTAATACCACCCACCCTTCTTCAAATCTCCTGCTCTTATACGCCTTTCCAGTGAAGTTCCTCTGTTACATCCTCTTATATTCGCTGTTAGGTAGAAATTAGCTAAATAAAATTTTAGCTATTTAATATTTTTCAAATACTTGTTTAAAATAACCAATGTTTACATTACCCTTTCCACTCTTTAATGAGTCTATCATACTGATAACATTGTGGAAAATACATGGCTCTGTAATATTTAGTTTTTCTTGACTCTTTATGTACATTGGTAGCAGTAAAGTATGTAATTTTATCAGAAGTATATTTAAGATATCCCACAAAGGTTTGTGCTGAAAATGTTGAGCCCTCAATCAATCTCTTTCAGATTCCATAAACTTAAATGAGGGAGTAAATATAGCCCCGTGTACAAAAATGTGCTTTATATTGCAATACCCAATACATCTGAATTCTTACAGGCTAGGATAAATGGAATAAATCTGAAGATGTGTGTGAGGAGCTAAGGTAGTTTTCTCACACCCAATAATTGATAGTTCACTATTAAATCTTTGGTGACCTCTTAATAAATAATCTGTTTTCATATTATTCTGAAAAAGTATATGTCTCTAGAGGTCAGATACATAACTTCTACTAACTACCTTGCAGCTATTTTAATAAAGTTTTTAAAATATGCAAAAACATAGATTGTTTTAAAAAGTAATGGAACATTCATAAATTCAGAACTATATATAGGAATTTTTATGCTAAAGCTTTTGTTAAATATTAAAGTCATCATATTTACCCTGTGTTTATAAATCTAAAATATAGAACTTTATGTTTTACTTTTATAAAGTGCTCTTATATTTTAAATATGCTTAATAATATGCACATGGATAAGAAAATGTATGAATGTACATATTCAAAATATCTATCTCTCTGCCCTTGTGATTTTACATGTACTTTTTTATCAGATTTATTTTTGTAATTAAAATGAAGTATTCATAAAAATTAGTAAGTAAGGAAAATTGTTCCCTATTAATTTTTAAAGACCTGTGGTGATGTATTTTGCACATTCCCTGTTTCTGATGCTCATGTCTACTTCTGTCCCCAAGAGCACAGTCCCCACTGCTGCCTTTAGGAGCGTTTCTTATCCCAAAAGTTGTTTACACACTAGAATTCTTAGTCACTTTTGAATCAGAGTTACCAAGAACATGAGTGTTTATTTATTTTTTTATTTTCTTAAATGTGCTAGTGTGCCAAAGGCATCATATCTTCAAGTTCTCTAAAAACCAAAAAGAGGTCCTACACTCTCTAGCTCTTTTTTTCCTTTTCCTTTTCATTTTTTAATTTTTATTTGGGTAACAGTGGTTAATAAGATTGTATAGCCTTCACGTGTACTCTTCCATAAAACGTGATCTGTATATTGCATTGTGTGCACACCGCCCAAAGCCAAATCATCTTCTGTCACCATATATTGTCCCTTTACTACCCCCACCAACTCCATTCCCCTGGTAACCACCATACTGTTGCCTGTGTCTATGACTTTTTGTTTATTTGTTTGTCTGGTTCGTTCACTTGTTGCTTTCAGTTTTATATCCCACAAATGAGTGAAATCTTATGGTACTTGACTCTGTCTGACTTATTTTGCTTAGCATGATATTCTCAAGGTCCATGTTGTCACAAATGGCAGTATTTCATCTTTCCCTATGCCTCAATAGTAATTCATTGTGTATATGTACCACATCATCTTTATCTAATCATATATTGAGAGATATTTTGCTTGCTTCCATGTCTTGGCCACCATAAATAATGCTGCAAAGAGCATAGGGGTGCATACATCTTTGCAAATAAGTGCTTTCAAGTTTTAGGGGTTGATACCCAGAAGAGTAAATTCTGGATCATATAGCAACTCTATTCTTAATTTATTGAGAAGATACCATAGTTGCTGTACCAGCTGACATTCCCACGAGCAGTGAATATAGGTTCCTTTTTCTCCACAACTTCTCCAACAAATGGTATTACTTGCCTTGTTGATAATAGCCATTTTAACAGATGGCTATTATGTGAGGTATCTCATTGTAGTTTGATTTGCATTTCCTTGATAGCTAGTGAAGTTGAGCATCTTTTCATATATCTGCTGGCCATTTATATATCTTCTTAGAAGAAATGTCTGTCAGGTCCTCTGCCCATTTTGTAATTGGAATGTTTGCTTATTTGTTTAGCATTTTACTTAAAGGGAGTACAGGAAAATATTGCTTTGATTTAAACTGAGATCAAAATCATGTTGATAAAAATCTTCAAAATATTTAAAGATGGAACATTCAGAGAAATCCTGCCTTTGAGTGTGATTAAGGGTTCAGAAAAAAATAAGTGATTGGCAGTGCAACTACCTACCTTTGCTGACACATGTCTGGTCACCTTTTGTCACTCCGAGGAATTTGGGGATTAAGTGACCATCTGAGGTTATGATTGTCAGAAGAGTAGGTATTTTATCTTTCCCATTTATCATCTACATACAATTATGCTTGCTTTTGAAAACTAAGGTGATGTGATATTTTGTTTAAAAAATCCTTAGTTAATTAAGTCAAGTAATCTTTTGTTATTTTTCTTCTTTTTTTTTTAATCTTCACCTGAGGACTTTTGTTGTTTTTTTCCACTGCTTTTCAGAGAAAGTGGAAGAGAGGGAGGGAGAGAGGGGGAGTGAGAGAAAGAGACATCAATGTGAGAGGAACACATCAACTGGTTGCCTTCCACATGTGCCCTAACCAGGGTCAGGGAATGAACCCTTAAACCAATTATGCGCCCTTGACCAGGAATCAAACCCACTGCCTTACAGTGCCCAGATAGACCCTCTAACCACTGAGCCATGCTGGCCAGGTCAAGGCAAGTAATTTTTAAGTAATAAGATACATATTAAAATGAGTAGACGCCTGATTATGCATTTATTAAATTAAAGATATCTTGCCCTAACTGGTTTGGCTCAGTGGATAGAGCATCAGCCTGCGGACTGAAAGGTCCCAGGTTCGATTCCGGTGAAGGGCATGTACCTTGGTTGCGGGCACATCCCCAGTAGGAGGTGTGCAGGAGGCAGCTGATCGATGTTTCCCTCTCCTGGATGTTTCTAACTCTATCCCTCTCCCTTCCCTCTCTGTTAAAAATCAATAAAATATATATATATTTCAAAAGATATCCCAATGTAACCAGAAACAGTCTTGTCAACATGTTATTCAGACCTGAAAATCCTATAGAATATAAGCCTAATATGCTAAATGTCCGGTCATCCCGTCATCCGGTGTTCTGTTCAACCAATCAAAGGGTAATATGCTAATGATATGCTAAGGCAGCTCAACTGTTTGCTATGACATGCACTGACCACCAGGGAGCAGAGAGTCGACCAGTTGACAAGTCACTATGATGTGTACTGATCACTAGGGGGCAGATGCTCAACTCAGGAGCTGTCCCCTGGTGGTGAGTGCATTCCCACAATGGGAGTGCTGCTCAACCAGAAGCCAGGCTCACAGCTGGCAAATGCAGCGGTGGTGACGGGAGCCTCTCCTGCCTCCACAGCAGCACTAAGGTTGTCCAACTGATGGCTTAGGCCTCCTCCTAAGCCATCAGTTGGACATCCCCCAAGAGGGTGCAGGCCAGGCTGAGGGACCCCCTCCTCCCTGAGTGCATAAATTTCATTCACTGGGCATCTAA
>NW_005368921.1:32634-45823 GCF_000412655.1 Myotis brandtii
TATATATATATATATATATAGAGAGAGAGAGAGAGAGAGAGAGAGAGAGAGAAACATATATTATGGATGATTGTATACATGTATGTGTGTGTACACAAATGTAGACATACACGTTCCTCAATAAAATGACATATATGTTAATGTTCCAATAGTTTCTTCCCCCTACTCACTCCTAAATTTAACAGAAATCATCCCTGCAAGATAAACATCAAACCTTTACACTTTACTATCAATTAGTTTGTCAAAATTGTGCTCTCTATATCTAGGCAAGATAATGCACATACATATGTAGAATAAAAATGACTCAAACATAAAATATTTTTGCAACAAGGAACACTGTTCTGCAAACAGTGTGCCCATAGAGGAAAGTGAGTTAAGAAGAGAGGAACTGAGAAGAGGTTACCAGGCTTCAGATACATTTCATTTCTATAACTCCATATAAGCTACTGTGGTTGGTTTCCCTGTGGTTTTAAAATACTGTCTCTCAGGAATTAACTTAGTTCCATTTCCTTAACATGGTGTTTTAAAGAGTAGAGGTTGAACAGTGGAAGCTGAAAACCAA
Organism: Myotis brandtii; assembly: GCF_000412655.1. NCBI lineage: Eukaryota > Metazoa > Chordata > Mammalia > Chiroptera > Vespertilionidae > Myotis > Myotis brandtii. Next base: position 33,197 of record NW_005368921.1, read on the forward strand.
GGGGGGCTGTTTGGAGCCTGTACTTTAGTAGGATAAAAGAAACTAAGTGAAACTATTTATACAGCCTCCACTGGATGCTTTTTTATAAGCAATTTAGGAAAATTACAAACCTTGAGATACCAACTGCAGATACAAAACATTTGAGTATTCAAGTGTGAGTGACTAGTTATATGTTAGCCTCAAATAGGAAACAGCTAGTACTGTAAACAGGATTGCAAATCCTTGGCTTCTGTTTTAATAGCTCAATGAGGTATTTTGAGAAGATATGTGACATCTTAAAAAAGAGAAAACTATAAAATTAGACAGAAAGAGGAAGGGAGCTATCTCTTTGGTCATTAGAAGGAGCTCTCAGCATCAATATAGTTGCTAAAGGTTTAGTGATAACTCCTCCACCAAAGCAAAACTATGTCAATAGCTGCCATGTGCAGTTAAGGACATGGACAACTTTTGGTAAAGATATTTTAAAAGGGAGTGCCAATTGCATTGATTGAGAAACCTAGAAGTGTATTTGAAGTCAGTAGGTTAAACAATCAAATCACATATTATAGGGTAAAATTTTTTCTGAGAATTTGATTGTAAGTCTGGAATTCTGCTAATAGTATGATATAATTTGAATAAATCATAGTCTCAAATCTCAACAAAGTATTTCTTCCTGCTGAATGCTAAGATAGTAATAACCAGTGTTTCAAGATGGTGCAAAAGAGACACCTAACCCAGACAATGGCTGAAGATATTTTTTCGAAGGAAGTGATCCCTAAATCAATGAAGTATATTATCAGTGTTAGCAGTTGGTGACAGTGGTTGAACGTTAGATATTATTATTACTATTCCCTAAACTGGATAATCCTGTGCCAGAGTATTCTCCCATCTAACTCAGAACTGGATTAACTTAGAGCATGTTTCCCTTTCAGGGAATCTCATTTTAAAGATGACTATTCCCTGTCTTCCGGCTTGCATTTATTCTGGTGAGGAATCCGTGATCATTCTTATGTTTGTCCCAGTAGTTGCTTTTTGAGTTTTTCTTTATCATTTGTTCTTGGGAATTTTATTGTTATGTTCCTTAGTGTGATTTCTTTTGTGCTTATCCTTCTTGATTATCAAATTTCTATTATCATAAAATTTGTATCATTTCATGCATTTTTTATTTCTTTGAATATTTTTATGACCCCCACCCCAGGCCCGGCAGTCTTTCTTTGTTCTCAACTCCAATTACACATGCATTAGATCAGTTAACATTGGCCTACAAGCTTTAAATCTATTTATATTGTCAGTATTTTACCTTCTCTGTTTCAGTGCATCAAACTTTAATTAGTATAGGTATGATTTTTAACGTATTGCTGGATTTAGTTTCCAATATTGTGTTGAAGATTTTAGCATCTATGTGCATCAAGGATATTTGCCTATAATTTTCTTTCTGTGTAGTGTCTTTATCCAGTTTTGGAATTAGGATAATGCTGACCTTGGAAGTGTTCCTTCCTCTTGAATTATTTGGAATAGTCTGAGGTGGATAGATTTTAATTCTTCTTTGAATGTTTGGTAAAACTTGCCTGTGAGGCCTGGCAGTCCAGATTTTCACTTGCTGGGACTTTTTTTTATTACTGCTTCAATTTTAGTAGCTTTTAGTGGTCTATTCAGGTTTTCTGAATTTAATTTTGGAAGACTATATGTTTGAGGAATTTATCCATTTCACCCAGGTTGCCCAATTTGTGGGCATATATTTTTTATAATATTTTCTTACAATCCTTTGTATTTCTGTGAAGTCAGTTGTTACTTTACCTCTTTCATTTCAGATTTTATTTATTTGGGTCCTCTCTCTTTGTTTCTTAATGAGTCTGACTAAAGGTTCATCAATCTTGTTTATCTTTTTAAAGGACCAGGTCTTGGTTTCTGTAGGGAGCAGCTATAGGGTTAAGCCTTGGACTGACCTGTTGGCAAAGCCACAAACAAGTCCCAGCTTAGAGGGCACAGACCTCTTAGCATCATTAGTCTTGACCTTATGAAGCTCCCTAGATCTTATCTGGGTAGCTAATGGGCTGAGGGAGGTGCAGCAAGTGCTGCCAAAACAAGTGAAATTCACAAGAACATTGTAACTATGGTGACCACTACCTTGTTTACCTCTGGCTATAAAATAAAGGCTCAGCTTGCAGTCTGGGTCCCTCTCTGTGGCCTTAGCCAGGCACAGGAGATCCACCTAGACCCAGCTTATTCTCTTTGTCTGTCTTTTCTACATCCTTTGCCGCCCCGCCTCAGGCTCACCAAACCCTTGGCTGAGCTGGCCTGGCCCAGGTTTCATTGATCTTTTGTATTCTATTATTAGTCTCTATGTCACATTGACAACATGATCACTTCAAGATAGTCATGTCAATTTGCTTGGCATTTGTAGCCAGTGTTGAAAGCTCATTCAAGTGTCTGAATTTTTCATGTAAATGGGAAGGAAACAGGGATACATAATGAGAAACCACACAATAACAACATTCATCCTCTTGGGACCCACAAATGATATTTATTTCAATACGTTTTTGATTTATAGTCATCTTTAAAATTATTCAGCCAATTATACCAGCTATTATGATTCACCTATTTTTCATTGATGCATATAACATCTAAACAAGTTTGTTGATTTATAATCTGAAAGGATATTTACCAAAGTGGTAACATTATTACTGCATTATATCATATATATTTTATCTGATTAATTTTGAAAATAATTTTATTTATTAATAAAGTAATAGGTAAATACAAGAAAAACTCAGGGGTTCTTGATCTTCAATGTAATTTGGATGATATAAATTTAAATCAAAATTATGTAGAATAGTGCATTATCTCATTCTTGTTGCCTATTTTCTAATCTCTAAGCTGTTTCATCTTCTTTCCTCTGAGAATATTCTTCTCCTCAGAGCTGCATGCATTTGGCTTTTTGCCAAGATTATGACACAAAGGATTTAATGCTAAATAAACACCAACCTTATTAATGTGCAAACCTTTGCTCAGGGAAATCAGAATATCATGATCTTTAAAACCAGAGAGAGTTATTGCTAATTCTCAACTCATAGAACAGCTTTATATTTCCAGGTATAGGCAGCATGAGGAAATATTGCTTGGGTTTATAGTGACTAGAATCCTTTGTGATAAAATTTTCATAATTTTTGTTGATATCAGTAAGATCTATGCATTTCCAAACCACACATAAACATACAGTGAAATTATGAACAATAGAGAACAGATATGAAAAAATAAATTTTAGTCTTATGAACTAATGTTGCTAAACAACCTGAAGTTATGATTTACTGACAAAAAAGTAAGTACAATGAAATTTTTCTTTAATACTCCCTTTGTAAAATGTCATAAATTTCTATGAAAAGTGCATTGTATCTGTCTTTATCAAACAAAAGCTGTTAGTAATTTTAATATTTTGTAATGGGAGCACATATTATTTATTATATCATCTTTAAATTTTATTTTACTAGAATAGATAAAAATCATGGCAGGCTGATATTTATGCAATAGTTAATATAGGATAATTTGAGACATATCAAGACAATAAACTCCTCCTTCCTGCACAATCATAACTTAACAACAATAAAGAACATACACACACACATTCACTCACTCACAGATAATATGATCATACTCCCATGTAAAATCCTATCTAATAAAAGAGTAATATGCAAATTAACTGTCACTCTGTGACAAAGATGGCGGCGCCCATAGCGGCTGGGTAGGAATGCTGGCTGCGTCAATCCGGCAACGTGAGCCCAGCAGGCAAGCAAGGCCTGACACAAAGGATTTAATGCTAAATAAACACCAACCTTATTTATGTGCAAACCTTTGCTCAGGGAAATCAGAATATCATGATCTTTAAAACCAGAGAGAGTTATTGATAATTGTCAACTCTTAGAACAGCTTTATATTTCCAGGTATAGGCAGCATGAGGAAATATTGCTTGGGTTTATAGTGACTAGAATCCTTTGTGATAAAATTTTCATAATTTTTGTTGATATCAGTAAGATCTATGCATTTCCAAACCACACATAAACATACAGTGAAATTATGAACAATAGAGAACAGATATGAAAAAATAAATTTTAGTCTTATGAACTAATGTTGCTAAACAACCTGAAGTTATGATTTACTGACAAAAAAGTAAGTACAATGAAATTTTTCTTTAATACTTCCTTTGTAAAATGTCATAAATTTCTATGAAAAGTGCATTGTATCTGTCTTTATCAAACAAAAGCTGTTAGTAATTTTAATATTTTGTAATGGGAGCACATATTATTTATTATATCATCTTTAAATTTTATTTTACTAGAATAGATAAAAATCATGGCAGGCTGATATTTATGCAATAGTTAATATAGGATAATTTGAGACATATCAAGACAATAAACTCCTCCTTCCTGCACAATCATAACTTAACAACAATAAAGAACATACACACACACATTCACTCACTCACAGATAATATGATCATACTCCCATGTAAAATCCTATCTAATAAAAGAGTAATATGCAAATTAACTGTCACTCTGTGACAAAGATGGCGGCGCCCATAGCGGCTGGGTAGGACGCTGGCAGCGTCACCCTGGCAACGTGAGCCCAGCAGGCAAGGGCAGCCGCAGGCAGCACCCACGGCGACCCTCAAGCAGACAAGGGGGGCCCGCATGCAGCACCCAGCAGGGCCTGCTTGCCCATCCCCGTGGTGTGGAGCAGGCAGGCCCCGCCGAGAGCAGAGAACCTTGGGGAGTGGGCCCAAGCCGTCATTAGCACATCCCCTGAGGGCTCCCAAATTGGAGAGGGTGCAGGTCAGGCAGAGGGACCTCCCTGCCCATCCTCCCCCCCCACTGCATGAATTTCATGCACCGGGCCTCTAGTCTACACTAATAAAAGAGAAAGACTGTACCTTCACGATATCCACCAGCCAATGAGGAGTGAGTATGCAAATTAACCTGTTTAGCTCCTTGGAGAATGACAGCAGGGAGGAGTCAGCTTCCAGCACGGCCTGCTTGGCCTACACAATGGTGACCTGGGAGCAAGCAAGTGCAGCCAACAGGCAGCACCCAGCATGGCCTGCTTGGCAGTCGCTGTGGTGTGGAGCAGGCAAGCCCCACAAAGAGCAGAGAACCATGGGGAGCAGGGCTAAGCCATCAGTAGGACATCCCCTGAAGGCTCCCAGATTGGAGAGGGTGCAGGTCAGGCTGATGGACACACACACACACACACACACACACACACACACGCACAAATTTTGTGCACCAGGCCTCTACTACAGTGATAATAATCAAGATTTATATTCTCATTTGATACCCCTCCCTTCATTACAAATGCTGATTCATTAGTATGTTCAATAAACAGAAGTGGATCAATCACATTTGAGGGTCAATTACTTTCTCAATTCCTGATTTGTAGCTTCTACGATAAATTGAGTTTCATGGATAAACTGCACTGATTGAAAAAGAAACCATGTGTGTTTTAGAACACTGAAACCTGACTGGATTGTGAAAGCCTGAGTTCAGTATCACAGTGATACTGCACCTATATGCCCATGACTTTAGGAGAAGAGGAAGGAAAATAGCTGTAGACCTGTTCTGGGCAGCCTACCAAATTCATCTACTGTGGTTGTACTGGGAGTAGCCCTTAATTTGGGGGAAGCTTTCAGCCCTCAAGCAAAGATTAAAACCAAAACAATTTCCTTCTCTCTGATCGTGTCTATAAAGCTTCCTGTTTAACTGAGGACACTATAAATTTTTTGTGAAAGTTGATCCTGGTCCCACATTAGTAGGAAGAGTGTATTTTAAATAAAGACCATAAAAGTAAAATCACATAAAATAATCAGGTCTGCAGTGGAAGGTCTTAATTGTTCATTGACATACGGGTTTCCAAGCCCTGGAGACACTGACTGCAGATTTAAGATGAATAAATTTCTTTGTAATTAATTGATGAAAGATTCTAAAATATAACCTTGGAAAATTTCTCAATATTACAAAGTATTTGAGCACTAGCTTCCATTATTCATGGGTAGTATACTAAGCTAAAACTGTTGGTAAAAAAAAAGATGAAACTATTAGATGGAAGATAAGGTGAGGATGAAAATATAGTTACTGCTCATATCCACCATAAAAATATTACAAAGTATAGCACTAGCTTCCATTATTCATGGGTAGTATACTAAGCTAAAACTGTTGGTAAAAAAAAAGATGAAACTATTAGATGGAAGAAGAGGTGAGGATGAAAATATAGTTACTGCTCATATCCACCATAAAAATATTACACATAGACAAGATGATCACTTCAACATAGTCAAGTCAGTTTGCTTGGCACTTATAGCCAGTATTGAAAGCTCATTTTGGTTTCACTACACTCTATTTAAGTGTCTTTGAATTTTTCATGCAGACTGGGCAGAAAGCAGGAATCCATGATGAGAAACCACACAGTAACAACATTCATCCTGCTGGGACTGACTGATGACCCACAGCTGAAAGTTCTGATTTTCATCTTTCTTTTTTTTACCTACATGTTGAGTGTAGCTGGGAACCTGACCATTATCTCCCTGACCGTCATAGATTGCCATCTCAGAACAGCCATGTACTTTTTTCTCCAAAATTTCTCTTTCCTAGAAATCTCATTCACAACTGCTTGTATTCCCAGATTTTTGTACAACCTATCAACTGGTGACAAAATCATTACCTATGAAGCTTGTGCTGTTCAAATATTCTTTACTTATCTTTTTGGGATAACAGAATTTTTTCTTCTAGCCACGATGTCCTTTGACCGCTATGTGGCCATCTGCAAACCCTTGCATTATATGACCATCATGAATAACAGAGTCTGCAACAGACTTATCATCAGCTGTTGGATGGCTGGTTTGTTAATCATAATCCCACCACTTAGCCTGGGCCTCCATCTGGAAATCTGTGACTCTAACGTCATTGACCACTTTTTCTGTGATGCCACTCCTCTGATAAAGATAGCATGCTCAGACACCTGGTTCATAGAGCGAATGATTTTAGTCTGCGCTGTGTTGACTTTTATCATGACCCTGGTATGTGTTGTTCTGTCCTACATTTATATCATCATGACAATTCTAAGACTCTCTTCTGCTCAACAGAAGACAAAGGCCTTTTCTACCTGTTCTTCCCACATGATTGTGGTTTCTATCACCTATGGCAGCTGCATCTTCATTTATATCAAACCTTCAGCAAAAGAAGAGGTGGCTCTTAACAAAGGAGTTTCCCTGCTCATTTCTTCTATTTCACCTATGTTAAACCCATTTATTTATACCCTAAGAAACAAGCAAGTGAAGAAAGCCTTGAATGACTCAATCAAAAGGCTTGCATTCTTCTTAAAGAAAAGGAAAAAAGTAGTTGATTAATTAAAATAAAAGATGAATATTCCCTCAACTTTTGGGCTAAAATTCTAATCATATTTTGTCTTAATAATTTCTCTTTCAGTTTTATTAACATTTTATAATTTCTTTTACTATACTGAGGGGTTGTCTTACAAATTAATTTCTCTATTTCAAGTCTATCTAACAATTTCATTCACATGTATATAATTCTTTAATAAAATTTGTTTAAAAGTTGCAAATAACGTGTAATGCAGAAATAAAAAGCACAAGGTTTTATACAAATATAATACCAGAATGAGAAAAATATGGTAGACTAAAAAATGGAAAAGTACTACCAATGCAAACACCTGGAAAATTGTCAACACAACTTCATAACTATTTTCAATGCTACCTGATCTTATAGCAAATAGGTGGCAGATATAAAGAGGATACTGGAAACAGACAACCAAACACTATATATAAACTGTCATATATAAACTGGCATAGATTACAGAAAAGTAAATAAAGATATGTCAGAATATATCAAGCTGAATGAATTTAAATATGGATGAACATAAAGATGGAATATGAGATTTCAACAACAACATGATGAAAAACTTTTAGAACTAGCACAACAACATGACACTAAAATTACCATCTTGGTGTACATTTAATGAAAGGGAAATTTTTTAAAACCATCTGCCTACTACATATTCACATGCTAAGTTTAAACATTTTTGGCTATCAGCTTAAAAAATAAAAAGAGCAGAAAAGGTTTCCTGATGTAACTTAAAACCCTGATTGCAGACTCACACAAAGAAAGTTTTTAAAATCTATTAATCATATGTAAAATTAAAAAATTAGAAATAAGATTCCACAGTGACAGATTTAGGTATAAAAATGTTGAATCACTGTATTATACACCTGAAACTAATATAACTGATATAAGATTGTTTACCAAATATGCTTAATAAAGTAATAATAAAACTGTGTTGCTGAGCTTATAACACATAAAGACATAATTTGTATAACAATAATAGTACCAAGGTAGGAGGAGGCAGCAGAGCTGTATTTGATCAGTTTTGCACACTATTAAAATTAATTTTGTTTGTTCAGAACTAGATTCTTAAAAGTTAAGATGTTCTTTGTAATACCCAGGAAAACAACTAAGAAAATAATTCAAAAACATACAATTTAAGAACCAAGAGAATTAAAATGGAATACTAGAAAAATATTTGATTTAATGCAAAAAAAGAAGTAATGAATGAATAAAGGAACAAAAAAGACAGCAGACACACAGAAACATAATAGCATAATGTTAGACTTACAACCTACCTTATCAGTAATTATATTAAATATGAATGGAATAAAATAATAAAAAAGCAGAGATTGAAAGAATGTTTTTTTGTTGTTCTTGTTAATCCTCACCTGAGGATATTTTTTCCATTGATTTCTAGAGAGTAGAAGGGATGGAGCGGGTGAGATAGATAGGAAGAAAGAGAGAGAGAGAAACCTCAATGTGAAAGAGACATATGGATTGGTTGTCTCCCACACTCAAACCTGCAACCCAGGCAGGTGACCTAGACCAGGAATCAAACCTGTAACCTTTTAGTGCAGAAACACAACACTCTAACCACTCAGACACACTGGCCAGAGCAACAGAATGCATTTTTAAATGATCTATTCTACACTGTCTACTCTTTACAAACTTTAGATACAAAACCCAAGTAGGTTTTAAATAAAGGTATTAAAAAATATATACCACCCAAAAGAGACCTGAAGTGGCTATCTTAAAATCAGACTAAATGGGTTATCTGACAAAAAAGTGTTACTAGGAGCAAAGAGAGACATTTTATAATAATAAAAAAAGTATCACCAAGACATAATAATTATAAACATACTAGAGGCCTGTTGCACAAAGAGATTCGTGCAACAGGCCTTCCCTTCCCTTGGCTGCTGGCACCAGTTTTGCTCTGGCACCTGGGACCCAGGCCTTTGCTCTGACTAGGCTCCAGCCAGAGACCCCCCTGCCCCCCGCCGTCAGGCCTCGCAACTCTGCTGATCCCGGGGCCTGGAGGCCTCATGGCTCCGCTGGCGCCGAGGCTGGGAGGCCTCACTGCTGGGCCGGCTTTGGGGCCTTTCGGCTTCGCTCCACCTCTTGGAGCCTACGTATGCAAATTAACCGCCATCTTTGTTTGTGGTTAATTTGCATATCGCCCTGATTAGCCAATGGGAAGCATAGCAAAGGTATGGTCAATTACCCTTTTTGTCTTTTATTAGATAGGATATTCAACTGGGAATAGAGCCCCACAACCCATAAATCAAAATCTGAAAAAAATGAAGTATGAAATAGACAATTCAAAAATAATAGTAGAAAATTCCAATGCTTCACTTTCAATAATGAACAATGATGCAAAGATTATTAGGTAAATAAACAATATGAGCGACACTATAAGCCAAGTAGAGCTAACAGACATCTATTTAACATATCACCAAGCAACATCAAGATACACGTTCTTCTCAAAGACACATGTAAAGTTTCTAGGATAGATCATATCCTAGGCCATATAACAATGACTATCTTAAAAGTTATTTAAATCACACAAATTATGCCCTCCAAATACAATGTTAGAAAAATATAAATAAATACAATTTGGGAATTTTATGAAATTTACAATTATATGAAAAGTAAACAGCGCACTTCTAAATTGCCAATGGATTAAAGAATAAATCACATAAGAAATGAGAAAATACTTTGAGATGAGTGAGAGCAGAAAAACAACATATCAAAGCTTACATAATGCAGCTCAAGCAGGGCTTACAGAGAAATTTGTAGCTCTAAACACCTATATTAAAAAATAAAATCCCAAATCATGAACCTAACCTTTCAGTTTAAGAAACCTGCAAAAGAAAAGTAAGCCAAAGCCAAAGTAGGCAGATGGGAGAAAATAACAATAGGGCAGAAATTAATACAGCCACTCCAGCTTTTTTTATTATTGTTAATATGATATATCTTTCTTCGTCACTTTACTTTTATCTACCCAAGTCAATTTATAAAGTTGATTTGTTATAGAAAACATACAGGAATAAAAAGAGAAGAAATAAAGAAAGGAACAGAAGAAATCTTTAACATTTCTCACAGGGCTTTTGTATTTTAATTCACTGTGACAACCTCTGTCTTTTAATTTATATATCAGGCCTTTAACATTTAATGTGATTTCTTAGATCATTTTAAGCTTTGAAAGACTCACAGGGCAAAGAAAAGTGACTCTTAAAGATCAGGTGTTTGGCAAATGTTTTTCTCTCTGTCTAACCCTTAATTTTTTAGTAAAGAACATTCTATGGTCTATTCTCCTCTACTGGGAATCCTGATGCTTGTTTGTTTTCATTTTTCTTACAATAATGTAAAATTATATAAAGTTAATACAAAGCCAAGGATTTAGGAGCAAGCAAGAAGTGATTGTCTTTAAGCAGTATGAGTAAAATAGTGATCATAAATATCTTAAATGTCCCCCAGGCACATCCTGCAGGAGTCCTCACCATTGGATCTTTCCTGTGTACTCTTGTACTAAAACTTTAAATGACCCTGCTCATTAGTTGCTCTGCCCACCATTTATCTTTATGCACAATTTTATTTTTCCAAAGCACTGTTTAATAACTAAAAAGTATGTCCACATAAAAAACTGTCTGCCCCAAAAGGAAAGAGGGGAGAATTCTTCTCAACCTCTTTCAGAATCTGTGGCCCCTAGAACTCTTTGACTTGCAGCTGCATGATTCTAATTTCAGCCTCCATCTTCACATGGCTTTCTTTCCTATGTCTTTTTGCATACTCTTCCCTTCTTACAAGGTCACCAGTCATTGGAGTTAGGGCCTCCTAAATTTCTGAGCTTAATTACATCTGCAAAGACCTTTTTCCAAAAAGGTCACAATTGCAAGTTCTGCAGGTTAAAACTTGGACATATCTTTTTGAGGGACACTATTCAAACCACTAAAATGGTCAACTGGTATATAACAAAGGTGCCAAGACTATTCACTAGGAAAAGAGTAGTCTTTTCAACAAATGATGCGAGAAAACTGGATAACCATATGCAAAAAAAATTTAGTCGTCTTCATCATGCCATACAAAAATAAACTCAAAATAAATCATAGAACTAAGGATAAAAGCTAAAACTCAAAAATAATCTGTTAAAAGAGAACATAAAGGTAAATCTTTGTGACCTGGGGTTAGACAATGGTTTCTTAGATATGACACCGAAATTACAAGTGGTAAAAGATAAGCAAAAGTCAGTTTGATTTCATCTAAAAAAATTGTAGTTCAAAATATACCATTCAGAAACTGGGAAACCCATACAATAGGAAAAAATATTCAAAATTATTCTCTGATAAAAAAGACTTGTGCCCAGAATAGATAATGAATTCTCACAACTCAACAAAAGGAAAACAGTCCAATTAGAGAAATAAGCAACTAACTGCTTTTTTTACTGCTTTTAAGATTCTCTCTTTGACATTAATCTTTGGCATTTTAATTATGATGTGTTTGGATGTGGGCCTCTTTGAATTCATCTTGCTTGGGACTCTGCTTTTTACTTCTAGTAGTTGCCACATAAATCCCTCCAACTTCAAAACCAGAAATAGAAAACTTTCTTCATGTCAAATCTCACATGTTTCAAATCTCTTTCAGACGTTTCCATTCTTTTGAAGGGCTCATTTGATTTGACAAGGCCTGTGAAAGCCACAACCTGCATGGCTAGGGTTTAGGATCTGGAGAAAGGCTGCGTACAAATGAATACACTAGACAAGAAATATGAATTTGGAAATCATGGGGGGGGGGGCAGGCAGGCGGAGAACCCTTCTCTAGTGGAAAGGCTTCACTGGGGCCCAGGCCCTGTTAGCTTTTATTCAATTTTAGAACACACATTGTGCCCTTAGTCAGGCAGGCAATCCGGTAGCAGACAGACTATCTGAAAGATCAATAAATATCAGTAAAGATTTACTTTGAGACTATTGATCAGGAAATTGCTTGAGCCACCATTGTCTCCACAGAACAATTTGTGCATAGCTTTTAGCCCCTTTTTTTATATTTTTAATTAAATCTTTATTGTTCAGATTATTACATTTGTTCCTCTTTTTTCCCACCATAACTCCCCTCCACCCAGTTCCCAACCCACCCTCCTCCCTCACTCCCCACCCAATGTCCTCATCCATAGGTGCACGATTATTGTCCAATCTCTTCCCGCACCCCCCACACCCCTTTCCCCCCCAAGAATAGTCAGTCCATTCCCTTTCTATGTCCCTGATTC
>NW_005368921.1:46745-63948 GCF_000412655.1 Myotis brandtii
TCTCTCTCTCTCTCTCTCTCTCTGAAATCAAATTTTAAAAAAACACATGTCCTTGGGTGAGGATTGAAAAAATGAAACAATAGAATTTGTTTTTTTCTTTGTGAAGAATAAATTAGCAAGAATCTAATCTTATTTGGAGTCCATCTGAGGAGATTTATTTTTTCAAGTAATAAAATAGACCTGATTATAAAGTGGTCTTTTCATGAACTCAGGTTATATTCTGTGAAGCTATTCTGCTTGGTCAAAACCTTGTTTTAAATGTGGTTTCCTAATAAATTATTCCTTTCAGAATGCAAAATAGCACATTTGAAGAACAATAGCTTAGAATTAGGAGAGCCAAGTAATAATTTTAGCTTTGCCGCAAATTGTGGAACTTTGGGCAAGTTACCATTTCTTTCTATGTTAACCAATGGCTTAGACTGTGCTATTTTAAATCCTCTCCCACATGCTAGTATTTCTTTCTAATTATCTCAGAAGTTTGAATAAAGCCTCAAAGTTGAGAACAATAGACATTAAGTGACCCAATACTTAAAAGAACAGTAGACACTAGAAGATGACAATACGGCCCAGCTTAAAAAATCAGAGAATTGAAAATTTAAAGGTTAAGAGAAGTAAAAAGAGAAGTCATCAGACTATATAAAGCTGATGGAAGTAGACTGAGTTTTCTTTTTGCTTCATGGAGGGGGAAAGAAAGAGGACACTTCCCTCAAGTCAAGACATAAAGCTCCAGAGGAACTCCTTATGTCAATAGCAATGTCATCTGGAAGAAAAGTCTTGACTCTCACTCCCCCACTAAGTGCTTGCTAGGCTACAGAAACTTGGATGTCCATAACAGAGAGCGTGATGGAGCAGAACATGCTAGAGAAATCTTGGGAGGGTGGGCATAGAAACTAATTCCTGCTTATTTATTTATTTATTTGTCACAAATTTGATTAATTATCATTGAACGGTGAATGAGATTAAAATGTCACAAAGGATAGGAGAAATTCCAGCCTTTGGGAGGGCAAAGGGTTGTGGACTTTCTGGGGAATAGGAGTTGGTCCTGCAGAGGGAGCCAGGCCTGAGCCAATGCCACCTGACAGAAGAAAGTGACCTCAGAAGAAAATGAGGGCAAATTCCTAGAGGCTAGACCTCAGAGAGAGGCAGGAGCATAAGATATTAGTTGAGGGCAGTGATGGCAAACCTTTTGAGCTCAGCATGCCAGCATTTTGAGAAACCCTAACTTAACTCTGGTGCCGTGTCACATATAGAAATTTTTTGATATTTGCAACCATTGTAAAACAAAGATTTATATTTTTGATATTTATTTTATATATTTAAATGCCATTTAACAAAGAAAAATCAACCAAAAAAATGAGTTCATGTGTCACCTCTAACACGCTTGTCATTGGTTCGCCATCACTGGTGTAGACAATGGATAGCTTCCAACAAAGGCCCACCAAGGATAATTTCCTTATCTTAAAGTCAACTATTTAGGACTTTAGTATGTATGCAAAATCCCTTTACAGTAACACCTATATTCTTGTATAATTGAATAACTGTCAGAAATTGTGTACATCACAGGAGTCTTGGGGTCTGAGATAATTAATTGTATGTGTCCACATGTACCTCTCATGGGCACAGTTCAGTAGGGAATGGAGAACAGCTTAGAGGAGGACAGTCCAAGAGTAATAATCTCAAGGACTATTGTTTGGGACCAGGTGGCAGGCAACTTGCTCACAGGAATCTGTTTTGAGCCCACGCCAGCTGAATCTGCTCATATAGAAAAGGCAATAGGCTGAATCCAATCTGAATCTTCATCAGGCTATTTTAAGGGGAACTAGAGTTGAAAGATATGGTAGAGACTGAGGACTCATCTTTGAAGCAGAGATTAATTTCCCCTCATTGAGTGCCTGGTGGTGAAATCTCTAAACTACACCAGCCTGCATCTGCCCTAAAGACTCTCTTCGGAAGACACCAGCAACCACAGAGGGGAGGTGGAATAGCTGACAAGAAGAGGCAGTCCACAGAGAACCTCAGACAGGCCTGAGATTAGTGAAAGCAGAAACACATTTGCTTACTAGAAGCAAAGAGAGACATTAACAATAATAAAACGACTGGAGTGTCTATAAAAAGACACTGGGAGCCAAATGTGGACAGCTCCTGAGATTGGCTGATGCAAAAGTACTTCCCAGGAGGCCTGAAATTAGCATATAAAACAGTGAGTCTCAGACATCATAAACTGCCCAGATAAACTTCACTTGGTTGGTTCCTTTTTTTTTTTGCCTATATTGTTGTTGATGTTTTGTTTTATGACTTTTTAATTTTTTTTCTTTTTTTGTTTCATTTTGCTTGTTTTTTTGTTCTATTTTCAGCATTTTCTTCATATTCTCTGCTTTATTGCTTTTCTCTCTAATTTCTTCTATAACACTTATTGGCCTCCTTCTTTACCTTTTTTCTCTTTATTTCTCCTTTTTCTTTCTCGTGCTTTTTTTTTTTTTTTTTTTTTTGCTTTACCTTTCTCTCTCTTCTTGATACCACTGCATAATTTTTTTCTCTCTTTCTTGCACTTCTTGTCTCTTTTTTTTTTAACATTTTCTTATTCTTACCCTCTCCTCTTAATTTTTGCTATTTCTGCTTTCTTTTCAGAATCTTTTGCCTGCCTCTTTTACCTCCCAGTAGCTTCTTTATTATTATTTTATTATAATTATTTTACTATTAGCAATAATATCCTTTTCTTTCTTAATTATTTGCCTTAGTATTTGTGTTCTCTCTTCTCTTTCCTAATTCTCTTTTTTCTTGGGTTGTATTTATTGTGGTTTTCAGGATATTTTGTATGTTCCAGTTTGTTTCCTGTCAGTTACATTTTGTTTTGTTTTACCCTGTCAGCACCTATACAACAGCTCACACAATGTGGTAGCAGCCAAGCCTCACAGTTAGCCAGCCTAAAAGGAGAGTCCTCCCATGAACGAGACAACAAAAATATGGACAGAAGTGTCTAAATAACCCACAAAAAAGACATAACTAGAGCATATAGCTCAAAAATACAAGAAAAATACACCTATAGGTCCCACAGGACAATCACTGCAGAAGATCACCCCACAACACTGGGAGTCATAGCAAATATATCTAATACATAGAAACAAACACAAAGAAACAGCTAAAATGGGGAGACAAAGAACTCCCAAATTAAAGAAAAGGAGGAATCACCAAAGACCTAGGAGAGATGGAGGGAATGCAAGTTATCACACACAGATTTCAGAGTAATGGTTATAAAGATGCTCCAATTAAGTTCCAACTTATTTAGAACCTCCAGGAACATAGTGAGAATTAAAGGAACTTAATGAAAGCTGCATGAAAGAAGATATAGATATGAATAAGAACCAGTCAGAAATTTAGAATACTATATCTGACATCAGGAATACGCTGGAAGGAATTAAAAGCAGGCTTGGGGAAGTGGAGGATCAAAGAAGTCAATAAGAAATAAGGTAAGAAAAAGACAATTAGAGCAGAAACAAGAAAAATACTTAAAAAGTATGAGGACAGTTTAAGGGAACTTTGGAACATCATGAAATGAAACAACATTCATGGATGGAACTGGAGAGCATTATGCTAAGTGAAATAAGCCAGTCAATGAGAGAAAAATACCACATGATCTCACTCATTTATGGATAATTAAGACCATTATAAACTGAAGAGCAAAAATAGATACAGAGGCAGAGCAACATCGAACAGACTGGAGTATGGTAGGCTAGGGGAAGGTCAAGGGGAGAAAAAAAGGAGACATATATAATACTCTTTGTAATACTTTAAGCAATAAAACAATTAAAAAAATAATAAATAAATAAACTGGTGCTCAAAAAAAGAAGAAGAAGAAGAAAGAGCTAGAGGAAGACATAAACAAATGGAAGAATATACCGTATTCATGGATTGGTAGAATCAACATAATTAAAATGTCCATACTACCAAAAGCAATCTACAGATTCAATGCAATCCCCATTAATATACCAATGGCATATTTCACAGACCTAGAAAAAACTCTCCAAAAAATCATATGGAATAAAAAAAAAAAAGACCCCGAATAGCCACAGCAATCCTGAGAAAGAAGATCAAAGTTAAAGGGATCATAATACCATATATCAAGATATATTACAAAGCCACTGTTTTCAAAATTGCCTGGTGCTGGCACAAGAATAGATATATAGACCAATGGAACAAAAGAGAGAACCCAGAAATTGACCCAAGCCAGAATGCTCAATTAATATTTGACAAAGGAGGCAAGAGCATACAATGGAGTCAAGACAGTCTCTTCAATAAATGATATGGAAAAAATGGTCAAATATATGGAAAAAAATGAAACTAGACCACTAACTTACACCATACACAAAAATAAACTAAAAATGGAAAAAGGACTTAAACATAAGACAGGAAACCATAAAAATCTTAGAAGAATCCATAGGCAGCAAAATAGCAGACATATGTCGTAGCAATATATTTAACAATACAGCTCCTAGGACAACAGAAACTAAGGAGAAAATAAACAAATGGGACTACATCAAAATAAAAAGCTTCTGCACAGTAAAAGAAACCATCAACAAAACATTCCACTGCATGGGAGAACATAGTTGCCAATGTTTTGTTTTGTTTTTTTTAATTGTTTTATTGCTTAAAGTATTACAAAGAGTATTACATATGTCTCCTTTATTTCCCGCCCTTAACAATCCCCCGGCCTCCCCTACCCCCCAGTGTCTTATGTCCATTGGTTATGCTTCTATGCATGCATACAAGTCCTTCGGTTGATCTCTTACCCTCCCCTCCTGCCCCCCAACCAGCCAGCTCTTATCTAAAGCTGATTCAATGCACAGTCTCTGTTGCCGGCGCATAGGAAGTCTGTGGTCAGGAATAGCTCTGATGGGGCAGGAAATGAGTCTCCTGTGGTGGAAACAGATCTCCTGGCTTCTTACTTGGTCCCCAGGGGTAAGAATGGCCCAGGGCCAGTGCAACCTGTGAATCCAGCCGCCAGGCTTTGCTTTACAGTTAGATTCGGATTTCTTCTGAGACCATACTAGGGAAATGTATTCCATCCACTCCTTCCTCAGATTTAAAAAATAAATAAATAAATGAGCCCGGCCAGTGTAGCTCAGTGGATTGAGTGCCGGCCAGTGCATCAGGAGGTCACCGGTTCAATTCCTAGTCAAGGCACATGTCCAGGGTTTTGGGCTCCATCCTCAGTAGAGGGCGTGCAGGAGGCAGCCAATTGATGTTTCTCATCGATGTTTCTATCTCTCTCCCTCTCCCTTCTTCTCTCTTAAAAAAATCAATTAAAAAAACATTTATTTATTTATTTATTTATTTATTATTTTTAAGAAAAAACTTTCTAAAAAAAGAAAAATGAGGCCCAAGGACAGAAATGAAATCCTTAAGGCCATGAAGGGTATTAAAGGCCTAGGAGTCCCAGTGCCCGGGTGCCCTGACCTGCCCCTGAACCTTCTACTGTATTGTGCTCTCTCATGCCCGGGGCCTTTCTCCTCCCTTCTACAAAGAGAACCAGCTGGGACTTGCAAAGTTGCTTGGAACTCTGGGAAGAAACAGTCTAAAAACCCATTTGCATTGCAACTGGCAAGCAGTAAATATCCAATAAATAATGATGGCTGCTTTTGTTGAATTTGTTCTCCATGCCAGGGACTACAGATTTACAGGTGTTATCTAATTCAATCCTCCTGACCAACCTCTGAGATAAGTGCTTTTATGATGCTCATTATAAAGATGAAAGAACTGAGGCTGAGAGAAGCTAAATGCCTTTCTCAGTCGGAACAAAGAGCAATGCTTGTAAAAGCGAGAACTGCCTCTGAGCACACATGCTTTCTAACTAAGCGGAAGACACACCCACGCGTTTGTTACAGTGCCATTTGCCCCTCATTTCACATAATCCTCTGGCGGCAGGCATCTTTATCCTCACTTCGCCAGTGAGATTAAGCGATTTGCCTAAGAATACACAGCCAATCCAGGGCAAACCAGAGCTGGAGCCAGTCTAGGAGATAGCATAGGGCCCCCTAGGCCTGTGCCCATTCTGATACATTGAACTTTGGGGTAGATAGCTGAGAATCTGTGCTTTTAGACATGTCCCTGGCGATTTTACTGCAGAACTAATTAGAAGCTGTCTATCTAGTCCAAGCTAGCTGCAGAACAAGCCAGGGCTCAGAGATCATGCCTCAGGCCCAGACCTGCCTCCTGTTTGTGGATTCTGCCTGGAACCCCATCCACTCTGCAGCCCATTATGAGCTGGGTTCAGTCAAAGCCACCACGTTATAATGCCAGGTGGACCCGGCAGCAGTCCATCGTGAGACTAAAGCGATGCACTGGGACTGGGCACTAGCAGGGCTGGAGGCCACAGGAAGCCATGTGAGCAGGCCACCAAGACCCCCATGATGTCCAACTGCTTCCCCTCAGTTCACACTCAGGGCTGCCTGAGAAGTTGCCTATGATCAGCTGATGGAGGAAGTAAAAGGCTGAGCTTGGTTCAGAGATGGTTCAAGTCAGCATGTAGATACAAACCCAACATGACGGCCGCTGTCCTACAGCTCAGCTCAGGGTTAGCCTTGAAAGACAGGAGTGAAGGGGGAGCAGAGCTTTGGGCAGGGTTACTGGTCATCTACTTGCATAGAGAAAGAACTCGGCTGGCCTGTGGTTAGAATATGTATAAAGGGTGGTGAGTGGTCTGGATGGTTGGTCAGGAAGGGGAGGGGTTGATTGGGGGGGAAATGGGGTCCAGGAGAGGAGCATGTGGATGGACCTATGGAACAAGACACAGCATGAAGACCTCTGTTTAATGTCTAACAGAGAATTTGGAGAACAAGAGAGGTAGTGAATGGCCAAGCAAACAGAATAATGCAGCCGGTTGACATTGGCCAGCTTCTGACATTGGCCCCTGTGGTGCTGGGCAGTGAACACAGGAGCAGAGTAGCTGTGGAGCAAGGGTTCAGTCTACACATGGGCCCCGTAGCACGGGTTCCACTCATCAAGACCAAGGTAGTTGCATGTCCATCCTGCCAGCAACAAAGGCCAAACTTGAGTCCCTGTTATGGCATTAATCCATCAAGAAGAATGACCAGCTATTTGGTGGCAAATACACATTTGATTACATTGCATCGTTTCTGATCTGAAAAGGACAGTGATTGATGGTAACTGGAATGAACACGTTTTCCAGGTTGGTCATTTTTGTGCCCAATACCTCAGCCAGCACCATTACCCGAGGCTTATCCATTGGCATGAGACCCTACAGCACACAGTAGACCAAGAGACATCCTTTACAGAAAACGAGGGTCAGCACCGGACATATGGCCATGGCATCCACTGACCCTACCATGTAACTACATTATCCAGAAGCTTTGGCCTGATAGAATGAAATGGCCTGTTGAAGGCACAGCAAAGGCACCAGCTTGGAAAAAACATCTTGCAAGGATAGAGTACCATCCTCTAGGATTCCATATAAATCTCAAATCAATTATTACATGACGCTGGAGCCCCAGTCGGCAGAATCCATTGATCCAAGTATCAAGAGATGGAAGTAGGAGTCACCCCACTTACCATCACTCCCAGCAACCCAGTTGGGGGAATTGGGGTTTCCTGTCCCCACAACTCAGGGCTCAGGGGGTTTGGAAGTCCTGGTTCTTTGAGGAAGAATATTCCATTAAATTGGGGATTCTTGTTGGCATTGAATTGGCAACAATGATCACTGGTTGACAATCATAATATCACAGTCTCATGACCATTGCAGCAGTTGGGGGAAAGGGGAAGTAGTTCACCCCACTAATGTTCCTTTTGCAAATTTCCTGAGAAGAGGGGGCTGATTAGATCCTGGAGCAGTTTCCTAGGGTGTATTAGATAAACAAGTGAATCTGAACTGCACGACGGCCGGGTCCTGATCCCTGGCTTGCTGCTTATTTATCTTCTCTCTTCCCAGGACTGAAGTGCTCTTTCCACAGCTGCTGTGCATTGGTGGCCAACAGCTCTCAGCTGAGTATCCTGTGTGAGACCTGCCCTTGGCGGAGGAGAGCTGCCTTGCCCAGAGTTCAGCCCCTTCCCGGGAGCAGCCCGCATCCGTGACTGGTTGAGATGGGAATATAAATGCCTGGGCACTCGCCCCAATTTGGGTTGTCCCAGCTCTAAAGCTCCCTGTGGGATTGGCTGAAACCTGCATTGTGACAGTGTTCCATATACCTTCTCTCCAGGCCCCGTCCTGCTTTCCACACTGTCCAGCACACTTTGAATGACAATTTTCATCTAAGAGTTTGCTTCCCATTTGGTGCCATCTCTGGTTCCTAGTTGGGATCTGTGTGCCATCAGAAGGCTTAAATATCTCTACTGCTCTGTGCCCACGATTTTATACTCCAGGGGCAGACGATGCTGTGCCCAGTTACAGGCGAATTGCATTAGGGATTCCTTGAAAGCGAGGAGAGAGAGCTTGGCATAGGGGATGTGAGCGAATTCTCTTTAGTCTTGCACAAGTGAAAGGCATTTCTCCCCCTCTCCTCTCCCTTCCTGATCCTCTCTTCAAGATTTTCTGGCATCAGAGGGTCTGCTGATCCCAGGGAGGTACCCTGTGGCCACCCCACGGGTGTTGCCTGCCTCCTGGACTTGCTAACATTTGGAGGTGCATCCCTACTTGGCACTTAGGGCTGAAGTCTGCTAAGCTGCAGAAGAGACAGGGACCCCTGTTGTACCTGGAGTGGGGTGCAGTGATTGTTCTGAGTGGGAGCCATGTGTGGGAGCCACTAGAAGCTCTCTGATGGCTCTTGGGGTCAATGCTTCCACCTGAGGATCTCATGGAGAAGCTTTCCAGAAAGGCTCTGTTTGAGATATAGTTGGTGTGCAATCACCTCGGCCTCTGTCTGACTTGAGAGTGTGAATGCAGAACCCTCACCCAACCTTCCCTGCCCCAATGGGTGAAGATAGTGATTAAAAAAAAATAATCCTAATCCTCACCTGAGGATATGTATTTTTATAGATTTTAGAGAGAGAGAGAGAGAGAAACATTGATGTGAGAGAGAAACAATACTTGGTGGGCTCCCCTACGCGCCCCAACTGGGAATCGAATTCACAATCTGGATATGTGCCCTGACCAGGACTTGAACCCGTAATTCTTTGGTGCTCAGAATGATGCTCCAACCAACTGAGCCACACCGGCCAGGGCAAGATAGTGATGTTTTCTAAGAGAAAGTGTGCTTAGTTCAGGAAGTCATTTGACAGCAGGTTGGATATTTTTGAGAAGCCCACAACTTCTCATGTGCTGGAGTAGGTTGTGCTGGTATTTACCCTCCCTATGATATTTCTACAAGAGCCCCTTACTGTCAATCTCCATCTTCTCTCTCCTCCCCACAATAAAAGACATTTCCAACAGGTAGTCATCTGTTCACTCGTTTAAACACCCAATTGCTAGTCACAAAGGCACTGCTTTTCAGAGAATAATTTGTGTGGCTGCTCAAAAACTTCATAAAGTTTAACTGCTAACAAACCTTGTCTTCATGAGAAAACAATGCAATTGTTTTCAAAAGGAATCTATTGAAAGGAAGAAGAGAGTAAGTTGCCCTGTAGTGAATAATGCCCTGGTTTGACTTAGAAGCTGCTGCTCCTCTAATGGGGCCGGGCCGCTTGCAGAACTGCTGCTCCTCAGATGGGGGCGGGCTGCTCACACAGCTGCTGTTCCTCAAATTGGGCAGGCTGCTCATGCGGCTGCTGCTGCTTGGGTGAGGGCAAGATGCTTGTGCAGCTGCTGCTCCTCGGACTAGTGCAGGGTGCGGGCTGTGCGCAACTGCTGCTCCTCGGATGGGGGCGTGCTGCGCAGGGCTGCCGCTCCTCAGACGTAGGAAGACTGCTGGTGTGGCTGCTTCTCCTCGTACAGGTCGGACTGCTAGCATGGTTGCTGCTCTTCGGATAGGGAAGCAGGCCACTCACACAGCTGCTTCTCCTTGGACAGGGCCAGGCCACATGAGGCTGCTTCTCTTAGGCTCGAGGCAGGCTGCTCACGGGGCTGATGCTCCCTGGACAAGAGCGAGCCGTTCATGTGTCTGCTGCTCACGTGGTTGAAAAAGTAATGTCCATAGTTGCCAATGTTATCTCTGATAAGGGTTTAGACTCCAAAATTTACGGGGAACTCATACAACTTAACAAAAGGAAGATCAACAATCCAATCAAAAAATAGGCTAAGGACCTAAATAGACACTTTTCAAAAGTGGACATACAGAAGGCCAAGAGACATATGAAAACAAGCTCAAAGTCACAATCATCTGAGAGATGCAAGTCAAAACGACAATGGGGTATCATCTCACACCAGTCAGAATGGCTATCATCAACAAATCAACAAATGACAAGTGCAATATTATGCAGCTGTAAAAGGAAAAAAGGATCGGATCTCTTACACTTTGAAACAGGATGAAGGGACCTGGAGAGTATTATGCTAAGTGAAATAGGCCAGTAGGAGAAAGACAAGTGTCACATGATCTCACTCATGTGTGGAATCTAATGAATACAATAAACTGATGAACCATGTAGATCCAGAGACATAGAAGCTTGGAACAGAGTGATGATTCTCAAAGAGAAGGTAGGGGATGGTGGGGAGAGGGGAGGAGTGATAAACCAAAGAACTTATATGCATATATGCATAACCCATGGACACAGACAATAGTGTGATGAAGGCCTGGAAGTTGGGCAGGGCTGGAGTAGAGGGGGTCAATGGGGTAAAAAGGGGGGACATCTATAATAGTTTCAATAATAAAGATAAATTTTTTTATAAAAGAAGACTGCTGTTCAGTATCTGATAGATATTCAACTGGCTAATTAATATCCAATAGTGCCCTAAAACTATGATCTTTAGCAGGGGTCCTCAAACTCCGGCCAGCGGGCCACATGCAAATACAAATATTGTATTTGTTCCCGTTTTGTTTTTTTACTTCAAAATAAGATATGTGCAGTGTGCATAGGAATTTGTTCATAATTTTTTTTAAACAATAGTCCGGCCCTCCAACGGTCTGAGGGACAGTGAACTGCCCCCCTGTTTAAAAACTTTGAGGACCCCCGATCTTTAGGATATGTTTTTTACTGAACACAAATCTACAGTTAATGTATCACTTCACAGTGGCTGGAGTTTAGGCAAAACTACTTAACCACATCAAATCCCTGTGCATTTTCCTGCATAGTTAATTATTGGATGGCCCTGTTAAACCATGACATGGTAAAGACAGACAGTCACTTTCTGATTTATTTCTAAAATTTGGAGGACTTTTATCAATAATTTATTTGTGTAACCTCCTGGCCACTCCCCTACTATCCTTCCCCTGGGGTTGTAAACAGACTTACCCGACAGGTGAATTGTGAACTACAATATTCCCTCTCCTGTTTCATATTGTTTTTTCTACAGATAGATGTCAGACTGTTCAAATTCATGAATCAAAAAGGTCTGCCCCAAGTGGTGGGGTAGAGTTGGGTTTCTAGAACTGTCTATCTGAGAGATATGGCTAACTCGGGAGGTTCTTATCAGGATGTTCAAAGCCACGTTTTAAATATTTCTATCTATAATAAAATTGGTATTTTAATCTCCCTCTACTTGCCTACATTTTGCTCTCTTGTTGACTCAAAACTCAAGCAAGGAATTAGTGTGGGATTTCTTCAGATTCCACAATGCCAATAGTGACCCAGAGACACAAACATGGTGTGCATATAATGCGGTATTATACATTGGAAGCAAAATGTGACAATACACTTCAAAATTCTCATATGTAAGTGGGTTTTACATCAGAAAGTCCTCTTCTGATCATTTAAACAGAAAAAAATCAATGTTTATAAAAAATGAGATTTTAACGTATAAATTTTAATAATGAAATATGGGAAGCTTTCTTCGATAATAACTTACATGTAAAAAGAGTACAATACAGAAAAATTATGATACAAACATATATTTTTACCTTTGGGAAAGTATTTACAGTTGTTGGATTAGAAATTGTGTCTATACTACTTTCAAGAATTTTCGTTTTCATAGAAAATGCAGACAAAGCAAATTTGTTCTTTTTTATTAACACTTTGTTTTCTGTGGGTTGAATAGCCAGAAATCTTTTCATCATACAATTATTGTTCTGCACTTGGAATGTGTCTCTTAAAATTGTTGCATCTTATTGTCTCCAAGGACACTACTCCCACTGCTCCCTCTAGGTATTTTGCCAAAATTCAGTGCATATTAAAATCATTAGTCATGTTTGAACTTGGTCACGAAGGGCCTTTTCCTTATCCACACAGAGGGCCCCTGAACATCCATAAGAGGCTGAGATTATAAAAGTCATCTTAATCTTCCTTCACTGTGTAAAAATCTTTTCCCAGAGAAATCAGAAATCATCTCTTTCAAAATCTTCTTTAAAAATTACCTTATATTTCTCAGACATTTAAAATACATAAATTTTATTTCGGCGTTCCAATATAAGAAAGTGTTCCCTAGGTTTAAAGTGAAATAGAATCTTTAGTGAGAGTCTTTTGGCCTTTCCACTAGAAAACAATTATCCATGCTCCTTCATGAGAGGAGCATTTGGGCACGTTAACTCACCCCACTTATACTTTCAGTTGCACCTTCAGGACTACCAGGATTACACAGTCAACTGGAGCCAGGATTACCTTCCATAAGAGTAAGTATGTTCTTGTTTCAGTTTGTTTCATCATTCAAAGTTCTAGTTCCTTAAGCTGGAAAATATGACTAATCTGTTTAAAAATCAGAGGTGGCAATATTGGGTGTTTCCGAAAAATGAAATAGTTATTTCTAATGTCAATTTGTATTATGATAAAGAAATCTGAAGAGATTATACTCATTTAAAATATTTATTACATACATCAATAGAGAGGGGTCAGTACCTGCTCACTCTTTATCCTTAATGTTTGTAGCACTACCTGTCATTTCATAGATTCTCAATAAATACCTACTGAATGAATGCATGAGTATTCATAGCAACACTATATACAATACATATTATCAGAAATGTTGTTATTAGAGATCAATGATTTCATTATATTTGCAAATATTCCTCTAAATATAATAAATAGAAAATTCACTGAATGAAATTGGTCTACCAGAACATTCACTTAAATTTTGATATCACAGAATGTAAGTATTGGTAATTGGAAAGGGGGGAGAGTTTAGGAATATGGAACAATGCTCTGAGTTAAAATGCCACAGTGAAGTATTGAGAGCTTAAGAATTTTCTCAGTTTGGTTCACAAGGTCAATTCCTATATGACCCTACCTAAAAAGGTACCTGATTAGCAGCTAATTATTTCTCCCCCTCAGCCTAAATTAGTGCTCCTTTTCTGCAGAGATGCCTGTAAAGCATAGGTGATTCTCTGTCTCTAGCACTCTAATGCTGTTAGTTGATACTGTATTGATTGAAACAACTTGCCTCAATTCACCAGACCTTAGGAAAACACACCTGAAGCTTTCTTGTGGGATAGAGGTTGCTAGAAATAAGTGAAGCCATGAAAATACCAAACTAATTAAATTTCTCATGGAAAATTCTATTCTTCTTGAAATGCAGAGAAAACCAAACACATTGACTTTTACAACTATTTACAAATGGAATTAGCTGCCCAAGGCTTAAGTGTTAATGGGGGTTGAGAAAGAAATGTGAAGTACCTATTTCCTCATGTTCAAAATTGCAGTCTCTAAACTTTGCACTTAGTATTTCTTCACAGGACATTGAACAGGTTATAAGAGGCACCAAAATTCACAAGCTTTATAAAGAATGCAGGAACTGTCCTAGTCATTGCTGCTCAGTGGTTAGAGTGTAGGGTCTGGGGTTTGATTCCTGGTGAAGGGGTGGTATCTGGGTTTCAGGTTCATCCTAGGCCTGAGACAGGGCACAGGCCAGAGGCAACCAATGAATGTGTCTCTCTCACTCACTTCCTACCCCTCCCTCACTTCCACTCTCTCTACAAATCAATGGAAAAAATTTCTAATGTGAGGATTAACAAAAAAACAAAGGATGCAGAAAATACAATAGTGTGTGGTCACTGATTAGTGCCCTCACACATTAGCATAAGTATTACAGAAGGTTGTAGGAGGGGAGGTTGTAGGAGGAAGTGAAAGGAGAGAAAGCTTTAACTGACTATCTGCCAGGCATTTGTTAACAATAGGAATCAACAATCACAATGATTCCATGAACTAAATATTATGGAGGAAACTGAACACGAAGAGGAAATGGGAAATGAGAACTCCACAGTCTTATTCCAGAGATTAAAATACCTTTGAAACACATGTTAAAGAAAATATGGCAAATATGCTAGTCATTTTTCCTTTATTTCCACAAACTGTTAAGGAACTCTTACTATGCCCCTGGAGATAAGCTTGCTGCTTGGGACAAAACAATGTCAAAATAAAATTTGTTTATGCAGTTTAACAATTTAATCATCAGAGAATAATAAATAATAATCATAGGCTACAATTGGAATAGTAAGAAGAAAAGATACATCTATCTTAAAAAGTTACATATAGATTACTGGTGGAATTAATGTCTAAACCAAAACTTAATATAGGGATAGAGCAGTTAGGGACTACAAGTGTAGAGATCTTTAAAAACAAAAGGACCTGCATCTGAGAATCTACACAGGTAATTTTAAGCATCGTCTTTAATGGAAACTGCTAGTAGATAAGTCTAGGGAAGCAAATTGAATCAGAAGTGATGTCACCAGCAGCCCGACTCTATAGGTCATGCTCTTAATCACTATGATATACTGTCTCTTGCTGGTAGCAAATTCAAGTACCTAGTAGGAAAAAAACAAGAAATGAGGGAAATTTTGTGGACTGATAGCAGAAATATTAGAAAGCTCTCCATATGCTAACTAGGAAGCTTAAGTTAAAATGAGGGCAAAAGAGAGTGATTGAAAGAATTAAAATTAATGTTTCAATTACAAAACTCCATTTCACTCTAAAAAAAATATATTTTTCAATAACATAATATCAGTCTTCCCTTCCTACCAAACTCCAACACCTCACTCTATTGCAGTGGTTCTCAACCTGGGGCGCACATTAGAATCACCTGGGAATCTTCTTAAAATCCTGATTTCTGGGCCTCATCCGGGAAATTAGGATTTTAAGAAGATCCCCAGGTGATTCTAATGGGCAGCCAAGGTTGAGAACCACTGCTCTAGTGGATCATCTTCATGTATTTGTGCTGCCTCCCTCAACCCAGGTTCAGCTTGGTTCTGGAAAAATTACATCATTTCGATGTGATAAGAAGTAAAGTCAATACCCATCCTCTGTTCTGGTCCTCGAACACCTATTCATGTGCATCACAGCCTTTGATCTCTTGTTTCCCTTGCCCATATAACTCTTAAGATCTAGTAGTTCTCTATATAAGTTATAAGACACCAATAGTATTACTGTGGCAAATTGCAGTGCAAGATTATTTGTCAAGTATCTAAGGTTTGTCTTTAGTTTCATGTCACACTAGACAGGAGAACACCCTTTTGTAATTCTATACCAGTCTTTCGAATGGGAAGACAAAGTGATTTTCTAAGGCTTTTTTGCCCGTGTTCAAGGAGCAACTTAATTATTGTTCCCCTTCAATATCTACAAGGAGAAGAAATTGCAGAAATCTATCTCATTGTTTTATCTTTCTGCTCTTCTGGCTCCAAGTTAGTGAAAGACAGTAAAGGTCCCCTGTGAATGCACATCCATTTGCAACTAGGGTTCAAGGTCTGAAGAAGGGGCTGATGCACAAATGAATACACTAGACAAGAAATATAAATTTAGAAGGCATGAGAGAACCAGGCAAGACCTTTATCTTGCAGAGAGGGTCTCTGAAACCCTGGACCAATGAACTTTTATTTACTTGAATACATATTTGCACTTTAGAAATGCAAACAGGCTTATTAATGATAAAGTTTGGTAAACAATAAAAGGATTATCAGGTTAGGGGATTGCTTTTAGCCAATCTGCCAACAGCAGGCATTATATTATGCTTAATTTCAGCCCTGCTGAATATCAAAGTCCATTAGCCTTCCAGGGGACTTCATGCATAATTATGCTAACTACTGTTGGTCTTTGCCTCCAGCAGTCACCAAACATGGAGAACTTATTCAGAACCACTAAATCATCTAACCTAATCCTCAACTTTCTTATCCCCTGACAAAGAATTTTTATAAATTCTCTAAGGATGAGAAATTTTGTTCTAACTCATTACTCTGAATAAAACATTTATTGCCTGGAATATTTCATTAACTTAAATGCTTGATGCATTTGAAACTCAAACCCATTAATGCATTCCTTTTTCTCCTCTCTCCAACTCCTACTTAAAGCCAAAATTAATTAACTTCCATTTAACTGAGAGGTAGATCAAGAGTTTCAGAGAAATACATAGTATGGGGTAAATGTCAGTTCACAAATATTGTCCACGACACATACGGGAGAGTTAATCACATCTGGGCTTTAGAAAAATGATTCTGATTGCATTAATTTTAAAATACTGAATGGGAAAAGCAAAGATATATGTTAATCATATGTTAACATGTTTCTGCAATATTTTAGCTATGAGATAAAGACACCAAGAGTAAAAGTAGTGTTGTGAATGAGAGAATAAAAGGAACAAATTAAAACGATAACAAAAATGGCAAGACATGCCGACAACTGAAAATGGGAGTAAAAAAAAAGAACAATAAATAATTTTTTTAAATGAGACTTATTGTTGACAGGGAAGGAAACACAGTCATGAGTGCCACATTAAAAATCTTGAAATATGCACATCTAGAGGACTCTCAATAGGAAATCATAAGATAACAAAATAAGAAACCCAATACTGAATAGTAATGAATGGTCACCCAATTCCAGATGCAGTTTTACATATTTTATCTATGTTATCTAAATTTTACATTATAACCCTAAGATGTACATATTATTTTATCTGAAGTTTACACACATGCACACACAAATAAAAGACACAAGATAGAGAAATTAACCAAATTGCTCAAGGACTCTCAGATAGATTAAAAGGAAAAGTGTAAGATCAAACCATCTAAATCTGATCTAGATGTCTAATAACAAGTTGAAGTCAGAATACTGTAACATTTTCCTGCTGATGTAAATGTAGGGATCATCAGCCTACTTGAAATCACCTTATTGTTAGAACTTCCTAGAGAGAGGGCAGAGTAAAAGAGATATTGCCTAGAAAAAATATTTCAGGTGCACCAACAAATTA
>NW_005368921.1:64185-67379 GCF_000412655.1 Myotis brandtii
ATAGGAAGAAATTCAGGATAATGTGAGATGGTAGAAAGTAAGCTGTAAAGACTTTCATAAGTTCACGGTTTACTATATGCAGAAGAGAACTTGAGTTAAATCAAGTCTGAAGTTTGTTTAATGATTGAAACAATTGGGAGGCTAGTGGTGATGTTGGCTAGAGCAGTTTAAATGATGCAAATACCTCATGAGTTTATGACTAAGTGGTTAATATGACACAGAAGACAATTATCAAGGAGGTAAAATTTAAGTGAGAATGTTGTAGTATGTTTGAGAAATTGCTAAACCTTGTTAAACCTGATATTGCTAAATGATATTTATAATGGGTGGTAGTGTGTATGTTAAGCTGAAATAGGCTGACCCAAAACATTAAAAAAACAAGATATTGCTCTTCAGCTCTATGAATATATTTCAAATGTTCCCTTTTTTGTCTGTCACAAATTTTGAAGTAAATGTATACAACAAGGAGTGAAAATGTGTCGTTGTCAAATGTGTTTAGAAAGAAATAATGGAAAAACATAAATAAGAAAAAATTCAGTATCAAAGCTCTGGTCTTAACTATAATGCTTTGATAGGAAAAAGGGCTCTCAAAATCTAGAGAAAAATGAAACCATAAATGTACCACAGTTTTTTAATCCTCTCATCTGCTGATGGGCACTTAGGCTGTTTACAAATCTTAGCTATTGTAAGTCGTGCTGCTATGAACATAAAGGTACACATATTCTTTCTTATTGGTGCTTCTGATTTTTTGGGATATATTTCTAGAAGTGGGATTACTGGGTTAAATGGGAGTTTCATATTTAATTTTTTGAGGAAACAAAGCAGATAGTAAAGAGCATTGGGGTTTTCACTGTTAAAGGAATTTAAAAGGAAATTAATTAACCAGAGTATATAATTCCAAATTTCTGCTTGTAAGCTGGGGAAATTTTTCTTTG
Organism: Myotis brandtii; assembly: GCF_000412655.1. Lineage (NCBI taxonomy): Eukaryota > Metazoa > Chordata > Mammalia > Chiroptera > Vespertilionidae > Myotis > Myotis brandtii. Next base: position 65,121 of record NW_005368921.1, read on the forward strand.
TAGCACTAGGATATCCTAAAAAGCATAAAAATGTATTATGTAGACATTCTAACAGTAGAAGTAAAAAATAGCCAAGGGTAATCTATATATATAAAGAGCTAGGGGCCATCGCATCCGAAACAACCAAAAGGATGACTGAACAGGCTGAGTGGGGCATCAAGGCTGGCAGGGGGGTTAGTGAGGGACAACCAAATGACTGAGCAGCAGGTTGTGTGGGGTGACCAGGCCGGCAGGGGGCAGTTGGGATAAACTAGGCTTGCAGGGGGGCCAGTGAGGGACGACCAGGCCACCAGGGAGGGCGGGCAGTTAAGGGACACCATGCCTGCCGAGGGGGCCATTAGGGCGTGACCAGGCCAGCAGTGGGGCTATAAGGGGCTACTAGGCTGGTGGTGGGACAGTTAGGAGCAACCAGGCTGGCAGAGGGGGCTGTTGGGGGCGACCAGGTTGGCAGGGCAGACAGTTGGGGGCGACCAGGCCTGCATGGGGGGCAGTTAGGGGTGATCAGGTCAGCAGGCAGAGGCGGTTAGGGCAGTGGTCAGCAAACCACGGCTAACGAGCCACATGCGGCTCTTTGGCCCCTTGAGTGTGGCTCTTCCACAAAATACCATGTGGGGGCGTGCACCTACAGTGCAATTGAAACTTCGTGGCCCATGCACAAAAGTCGGTTTTCGGCCTGGGCAAGTCTATTTTGAAGAAGTGGTATTAGAAGAAGTGGGGGGTGTCAGTTGGTTGGTTGGGCGATGGGAGACACAGCACAGGCGGGCAGCGGGATACGCAGCACCTGGGAAGTACATTGTTTTTGAGGTACATTCGCTGAGGTCGATCCCTTCCAACTCTCCCATCCACACTCGTCAATCTGAAACAAGTATACAAGACCAGTGTGGATGGGAGAGTTGGAAGGGGTCAACCTCAGCGAACGTACCTCAATCAGATTGAGGACGTTTTTAGCAAAGGCCAGCTTAGGAGTACCCTAATTAAGTTAATAACAATGTACCTACCTATATAGTTTAAGTTTAAAAAATTTGGCTCTCAAAAGAAATTTCAATCGTTGTACTGTTGATATTTGGCTCTGTTGACTAATGAGTTTGCCGACCACTGCCCTAGTCTAACTGTAGTGCTTCCCTTGGCGTTCTTTCTTAATCGTGAGGGTGGGGAGGACCTCTGCCCGAGTAGTTAGCGTTTACCCTCACACCACCACGGTCTATTCAGGAGGGTGCCTTTTCCAGGAACTGCCATCGGGGCTGGGATAACTGCAGTCTCTGTGCTTTGGGTCGGTAAGAGGAGAGTAGCTGTGAGCTGAGTCCAGCGAAGGGAGGCGGGAAAAACCTCAAAAAGGTTGGATTGTAACACATTTTAATGAATCTTTAAGAGCATGCATCCAATAAAAATATTTTAAACACACCTCAGAGAAACTCCAATGGATAAGTTGAAACAGAATAAACTATGTGATAAACATTCATTGTCATTTTAATTGCTAATACACATGTAAATTAAATTTTAATGTAAGGATTTTCTTAGCAAAGGCCAGTGTTAGTTTTTTTCAGGGACTTTTCTGCTAGAGGCATTTCTGGAGTTAGAAAATAGGTGAAAATCAGAATAGTAGATCCAAAGCAACTTCTAGGAAGTAGGGGGAAGTAAGAATAGTAGACCGAAAAGCAATTTTAAGACTTGCTTTCATTGCTGTTTATAATATAATATGTCAAACCAACATCAATTACAGATAATTATAATTAGAAGCAGCAGTGTGAATATGTGATTTAAATATGAATAATCAGTTTATATGACACAAAGAGGTAATCAAACATTGGCATGTATGATATGCTTACTTCCCCACTGAACTAGGAATCACTCTCCGATTTACTTCTCTTCACGTTAGAAGATGACCTGGACTCTGGAGTTCCTCATATAAAGTCTTATTATTTGAAGCAGAATGGGCAAAAGACAATAATCAAAGATGAAAAACCAAACTACACTAACAACCTTCATCTTGCTGGGACTGACCGATGACACTGCACTGAAAATATTGCTGTTTATCTTTCTATTTCTTTCCTACATGTTGAGTATATCTGGAAACCTAACCATCATCACCCTCACTCTGATTGATTCCCGCCTAAAAACACCGATGTATCTGTTCCTTCAAAATTTCTCCTTCTTAGAAATTTCTTTCACAACTGCCTGTGTTCCCAGATTCCTATATAGCATATTATCTGGGGACAAGTCCATTACCTATAATGCTTGTGCCAGTCAACTCTTGTTTAC
>NW_005368921.1:67762-73602 GCF_000412655.1 Myotis brandtii
ATGTGTGCCGTGTTGACATTCATCATGACCCTCATATGTGTGGTTCTTTCCTACATTTATATCATCAAGACTATTCTAAGGTTTCCCTCTGCCCAGCAAAGGAAAAAGGCCTTTTCCACGTGTTCTTCCCACATGATTGTGGTTTCCATTACTTATGGAAGCTGCATCTTCATTTATGTCAAACCTTCAGCCAATGATGAGGTAGCTATAAATAAAGGGATTTCACTCCTTATTACGTCCATTTCACCCATGTTGAACCCCTTTATTTACACCCTGAGAAACAAGCAAGTGAAACAAGCTTTCCATGACTCAGTTAAGAAGATTCCATTCCTCTTAAAGATGCTGAGAAAAAGGAGTCAGTGAATCCAATTAAAAGGAAGGATAAATAGGCAGAAAACCCAAAGCTTCTAATAGTATTTGTCTCTGCATGACCTATTCTCCAGTCATATCGACATTCTCACTTTGTTGTTAGGCTTGTTTACTGTGAATCCTGACTATTCAATTTTTTACTCCCCAGTAAAAGTAAATTCTAAGCTATTTATGCTTACTGTATGGCAGAAATTTCTGTTTTTGCCAAACATTTTGGTTGCTATCCCTGGAAACAGTGTAGGCCATATTGTTCTGACACATTTCTACCCTGTAAGATGTGACTATGTAGCCTATGTTGTAGCTGACAGAATGAGTGTGGAAGTGATGTGCACCATTTCCAGACTGCTCTATGCAAATATTCAAAAGGTGATCCACCATCCCTTTCTCCCACCTACTGGCCAGATATGCATGCTTCAATGACTTTGTAAACTTCATGTTGATAATGAATGAGCTTGAACTTCTGTCTCGGGTATGGTATTACCCAAAGGACAGGCTATCACAGCTAGTTTGATAAAGCTTCTCCTCTGCTCCACATCCAGTCAATTGTCATCTGATTTGAGAGGTATAGTATCACAGCACTATCCCTGCCACTTACTAAGGGAGAAATATTGAGAGTCACCTCTAATTTGGCTACATGGGTGCAATTATGACCCACCCTCAACTTAGAAATACATACTGTTAAATTTAATGGTATAGACATTATGTCTTGACTATTGGAATACTCCTACTCAGACAGCCATAAAGTCAAACCTGGCCCAGGACAATCAGATGAGGAAAAATAATGTTAAAAGTAATATACACAAAGTTGTAATGCCACCCACCCTTCTTCAAATCTCCTGCTCTTATACGCCTTCCCAGTGAAGTTCCTCTGTTACATCCTTTTATATTCACTGTGAGGTAAAACTTAGCTAAATAAAATTTTAGCTATTTAATATATTTCAAACGCTTGTTTAAAATAACCAATGTTTACATTACCCTTTCTACTCTTTAATGAGTCGATGGCATTGAGAACCTTGTGGAAAAAACATGGCTCTGTAATATTTAGTTTTTCTTGACTCTTTATGTACATTGGTAGCAGTAAAGTATGTAATTTTATCAGAAGTATATTTAAGATATCCCACAAAGGTTTGTGCTGAAAATGTTGAGCCCTCAATCAATCTCTTTCAGATTCCATAAACTTAAATGAGGGAGTAAATTTAGCTCCATATACAAAAATTTGGTATTTTATATTGCAGCTAGAGGCCTGATGCACAAAGATTCATGCAAGAATGGGCCTTCCTTCCCCTCGCTGCTGGCACCTCCTTTGCTCTGGCCAGTGCAGGCTTTCTGCCTTCGTTCCGACCCGAAGCCGCCTTTCCGCCTTCCCACACTGCCCAGAGGCCCAAAGTGGCTGGGGTGGTGCAGAACGCCTGTGTCCTGCCCCCGGCCGCTCAACGCCTGTGTATGCAAATTAACCAGCCATATTCATTGGATTAATTTCCATAGTCACTCCTGATTTGCTGGTGGGTGTTGTGAAGGTACAGTCAATTTGCATCTTTCTCTTTTATTAGTGTAGATACCCAATACATCTGAATTCTTACAGGCTAGGATAAATGGAATAAATTTGAAGATGTGTATGAGGAGCTAAGGTAATTTTCTCACACCAAACAATTGATATTTCACTATTAAATCTTTTGTGGCATCTTAATAAATAATCTGTTTTCATATTATTCTGAAAAAGTATGTGTCTCTACAGGTCAGATACATAACTTTTAATAACTACTTTGCAGCCATTATAGTAAAATTTTTAAAATATGCAAATCATAGATTGTTTTAAAAAGTAATGGAACATGCATAAATTTAGAAGTATATATAGGAATTTTTATGCTAAAACTTTTGTTAACTATTAAAGTGATATTTAGTTCCCTGTGTTTATAAATCTAAAATATAGAACTTTAATGATTTACTTTATAAATTGCTCCTATATTTTAAATATGCTTAATAAATATCCACATGTATATGAAAAATGCATGAATGTACATATTTAAATATCTATCTCTCTGCCATTGGGATTTTACATGTACTTTATTTTTTGTCAGATTTATTTTTATAATTAAAATGAAGTATTCATAAAAATTAGTAAGGAAAATTGTTTCCTATTAATTTTTAAAGACCTATGGTGATTTATTTTGCACAGTCCCTGTTTCTGATGCTCATGTTTACTTCTGTCACCAAAAACACAGTCCCCACTGCTGCCTTTAGGAGCGTTTCTTATCCCAAAAGTTATTTACACACTAGAATTCTTAGTCACTTTTGAATCAGTCACCAAGGACATGAGTGTTTGTTTGTTCGTTTGTTTGTTTATTTATTTATTTATTTAAATGTGCTAGTATGCCAAAGGCATCATATCTTCAAGCTCTCTAAAAACCAAAACAAGGTCTTACACATTCTAGCTTTTTTTTCCCTTTTTCTTTTTATTGTTTAATTAAATTTATTGGGGTGAAAGTGGTTAATAAAATAGTATAGGCTTCACATGTACTTTTCTATAACACATGATCTGTATACTGCATTGTGTGCCACCCACCCAAAGCCAAATCATCTTCTGTCACCATATATTGTCCCTTTACTACCCCCACCAACTCCATTCCCCTGGTAACCACCATACTGTTGTCTGTATCTGACTTTTTGTGTGTTTGTTTGTCTTGTTTGTTCACTTGTTGCTCTCAGTTTTATATCCCACATATGAGTGAAATCCTATGGTACTTGACTCTGTCTGACTTATTTTGCTTAGCATGATATTCTCAAGTTCCATGTTGTCACAAATGGCAGTATTTCATCTTTCCCTATGCCTGAGTAGTAATCCATTGTGCATATGTACTACATCATCTTTATCCAATCATCTATTGAGAGATACTTTGCTTGCTTCCATATCTTGGCCACCATAAATAATACTACAATGAACATAGGGTATATACATCTTTGCAAATAAGTGCTTTCAAGTTTTAGGGGTTGATACCCAGAAGAGTAAATTCTGGATCATATAGCAACTCTATTCTTAATTTATTGAGAAGATACCATACTATTTTTTCTTAGTAGCTGCACCAGTTGACATTTCCATGAGCAGTGAATATAGGTTCCTTTTTCTCCACAACTTCTCCAACAAATGTTACTACTTGCCTTGTTGATAATAGCCATTTTAACAGATAGCTATTATGTGTAGTTTTGATTTGCATTTCCTTGATAGTTAGTGAAGTTGAGCATCTTTTCATATTTGTTGGCCATTTATATATCTTCTTAAGAGAAATGTCTGTCAGGTCCTCTGCCCATTTTATAATTGGATTATTTGTTTGCTTGTTTGTTTAGCATTTTACTTAAAGGGAGTACAGGAAAATATTGCTTTGATTTAAACTGAGATCAAAATCATGTTGATAAAAATCTTCAAAATATTTAAAGATGGAACATTCAGAGAAATCCTGCCTTTGAGTGTGATTAAGGGTTCAGAAAAAAATAAGTGATTGGCAGTGCAACTACCTATCTTTGCTGACACATGTCTGGTCACCTTTTGTCACTCTGAGGAATTTGGGGATTAAGTGACCATCTGAGGTTATGATTGTCAGAAGAGTAGGTATTTTATCTTTCCCATTTATCATCTACATACAATTATGCTTGCTTTTGAAAACTAAGGTGATGTGATATTTTGTTTAAAAAATCCTTAGTTAATTAAGTCAAGTAATCTTTTGTTATTTTTCTTCTTTTTTTTTTAAGGACTTTTGTTGTTGTTTTTTTCCACTGCTTTTCAGAGAGAGTTGTAGGGAGGGAGGGAGAGAAGGGGAGGGAGAGAGAGAGACATCAATGTGAGCGGGACACATCAACTGATTGCCTTCCACATGGGGTCAGGGAATGAGCTTTTCTTTTCTTTTCTTTTCCATTGAATTTATTGGGGTGACATTGGTTCACAGAACCATACAAGTTCCAAGTGCCCAACTCAACAAAGCCTCATCAGCACCCTGTGCCGTGCGCCCACCACCCAGGTAAATCTCTTTCCATCCCTGACCCCCCTTCCCACCTCCACCTCTCCCAGGCCTTACCTCTGGCTAGCACCACCTTACTGTCCTGTCTATGTGATGTGTGTGTGGGGGGGGGGGCGCTAATCCCTTAAGCTTCCTGCACGCCGCCCTCCTCTCCTTTGCTCTCCCTTGATCGGAGGCCCTTCTTGTTTGGGCCTTTGTGGAACCAGCATTTCCAGGCCAGGAGACACCTGCTGCTAGGGCGGGGACGCTGTCCCTGGTGCTGACATCCCTCCCTGTTCATTCAGATGGAGCATCCACTGTGTGCCCGCTGACTTAGCTGCTCCCTGTACCCACTGTGTGCCCGCTGCCTGCTCTTCCATGTGGCACAGTCCAATGGGAAGATCCCAGGAACAGTGGCTCCTGGCAGGCTCCTGGCCCGGTTCTGAGCTGGGGTGGAACTCCAATCCATTGTGGGAGGCAGGGAGGTGGGTCTCCAGTCGGAACTGCAGAACCTTTTCATGTCCCCACACACCACGGTGGTTTCCAAACGCTGCGCAGGCCGACGGGCCTTGGGACATGACAGGGAAAGCAGGTTCCTCTCCTCCCTCTGCCCTCCCAGGGCTGAGGCACGCTCGGTGCTTCTCCATGAAATGCGTGTTTCAGATCGGAGACATCTCGGGGTCCTCAGCGTGGTGCGGGGGCTCCCACATCCGGGGGCGGCACGCAGGGGCCCTCCCTGCTGGGGGCGCTGAGCGAAAGCGAGCCTGCTCTGTGGGGTGCGTGTCTGCGTGGCCTGCGTGTCTGCGTGGCCTGGATAGCCTTAATGCATTTTTCTGATGCACGGGACAGTTACGCTGTCAGAGCCACAGGGTTGCGTGATTTGTGCAGGAGCTTTTCATGGCTTTTTCTTTTTTTTTCTGATAAAAAACGTTTTACTTCATTTTAATGTCCCCTGTTGGTAGAAGAAAAAAAAAGACATTTTTAGGAATGTATTTGACTGACAAAGTTTGTTTTCATTTACGTTTAGGCAACCCACTGGATGTCACATATACAGACTTCAAACCATTAGTTTGCAGTTTCAGCGCAGGTTCACCCAAAATGCATCTTACATCACTATAACCTGGGTGAAGAAACAGAAACACAAGAGAGAAGCTGGAGCTTGAAGACCTGATGTTCTGAACGCTCTGCTCACAACTCTGGTCCCAAGGTCACTTTTTAAAATTGAACTTATTGGGTGACATTGGTTAATAAAATTATACAGGTTTCAGGTATACTACACTACAGTATGTCATCTGTACATTGTATTGTTTACCGCACCAAGCCAAGTTTCCTGGCGGTCATTTGTATGTCTTCTTAGGAGAAATGTCTGTCAGGTTCTCTGCCCATTTTATAATTGAACTAGAGGCTCGGTGCATAAAAATTTGTGCACTCGGGGGGGCGGGAGGGGGTCCCCCAGCCCGGCCTGTGCCCTCTCGCAGTCTG
>NW_005368921.1:74394-78855 GCF_000412655.1 Myotis brandtii
CGCGGCAGGTGGGGAACCTTGGCTTCCACCATCACTGGAGCAAGCAAGCCTCCTGTTCGCTTCAGCTGCGTGGCTGCCGGCCGCCAACTTGGTTGGCAGTTAATTTGCATATAATCCTGATTAGCCAATGGAAGCGTATCAGAGGTATGGTTAATTACCTTATTTGTCTTTTATTAGATAGGATTATTTGTTTGCTTATTTGTTTAGCATTTTACTTAAAGAGAGTACAAGAAAATATTGCTGAGATTTAAAGTGAGATCAAGATCTTGTTGATAAAGTCTCTAAAAGATATTAGAGATAGAGAAATCCTGCCTGTGAGATTGAGTAAGGTTTCAAAAAAATATGTGACTGGAAGTGCACCTACCTATCTCCGCTGACACATGTCTGGTCAGCTTTTATCACCCTGAGGAACTTGGGGTTTAAGTGACTATCTGAGACTATGATTGTCAGAAGAGTATTTTCTTTGTTGTTTATTATATACATAAATTATACAATGATGTTTTGCTTCTGAAATCTAAAGGGATGTGATATTTTGTTTAAAATTCCTTAATAAATTCAGGCAAGTAATTGTTGTTATTATTATTTTTAATCCCCTCCTGTGGTCATTGCTTTTCAAAGAGATTAGAAGGAGAACATACAGAAGGACAAGAGACATATGAAAACATGCTCAAAGTCACTAATCATCCCAGAGATGCAAATCAAAACAATATGGTACTATCTCACACCTGTCAGAATGGCTATCATCAACAAATCAACAAATGATAAGCGATGGCGAGGATGCAGAGAAAAAGGAACCCTCGTGCACTGCTGGTGAGAATGCACACAGGTGCAGCTACTTTGGAGAACATACTCAGACATATCTTACACATACTCAGACATCTCTTCTAGCAATATGTTTCCAGATATATCTCCAAGGCAAGTTGTTTTTCCTCAAAAAACTAAAATGGAACTCCCATTTGACCCAGGGCTCCCACTTTTAGGAAAATATCCCAAGATATCAGAAACACCAATTAGTAAGGATATATGCACCCCTATGTTTTTAGCAGCACAATTTACAATAGCTAAGATTTGGAAACAGCCTAAGTACTCACCAGCAGATGAGTGGATTAGAAAACTCTGGTACTTCCACACAATGGAATACTATGTTGTTATAAAAAGGAAGGAACTCCTGCCATTTGCAACATCATGGTTTGGCCTGGAGAGCATTATGCTAAGCAAAATAAGTCAGTTGGAGAAAGATAAATATCACATGATCTCACTCATTTGTGGAATATAATGAACAACATAAACTGATGAACAAAAACAGATCCAGGGACAGAGAAGCATCAATCAGACCGTCAAACCTCAGAGGGAAGGCAGGGGAAGGTGGGGTTAAAGGGGAGAGATCAACCAAAGAACTTGTATGCATGCATATAAGCATAACCAATCAGATCTAGAAAGATAAATATCACATGATCTCACCCATTTGTGGAATATAATGAACAACATAAACTGATGAACAAAAACAGATCCAGGGACAGAGAATCATCAGTCAGACCATCAAACCTCAGAGGGAAGGTAGGGAGGGTGAGCATAAAGGGGAAAGATCATCCAAAGGACTTGTATGCATACATATAAGCCTAAGCAATGGACACAGACAACAGGGGGTTGTGGGAATGAGAGGGGGGTGGGAGGGCAATAGGGGTATAGGTACACGTATGTAATACCTTAATCAATAAAATAAAATAAAAACTTACATATTTTAAAAAGAGAAGACATATGTAATATTTTAAACAATAAATAAATAAATAAATAAATAAATAAATAAATAAATAAAATGGCCGTACTACTCAAATCAATCTTTAGATTCAGTGCAATCCCCATTAAAATACCAATGCCATATTTCACAGATCTGGAACAAATACTCCAAAACTGTATATGGAACAAAAAAAGACCCAAATAACCGCAGCCATCTTGAGAAGGAAAAACACAATTAGGGGCATCTCAATACCAAATATCATGTTATACCACAAACATATGATACTCAAAATTGCCTGGTACTGGCACAAGAACTGGCAATATAGATCAATAAAACAGAGCAGAGAACCCAGAAGTGGACACAAGCCATTATGCTCAATTAATGTTTGACAAAGGAGGCAAGAGTAAACAATCGAATAAAGACAATCCCTTCAGTAAATGGTGTTGCAAAATTGGACAGGTACATGCAACTTACACCATAAATAAGAATAAACTCAAAATGGATAAAAGAATTAAATGAAAGACATGAAACCATAAAAATCATGGAAGAAACCATAGCCAGCAAAATCTCAGACATCTCTTCTAGCAATATGTTTCCAGATATATCTCCAAGGCAAGAGAAACAGAGGAAAAAATAAACAGGACTACATCAAAATTAAAAGCTCCCACCCAGCAATAGAAAACACAACAAAATGAAAAGGGAGCCGACTGCATGGGAGAACATATTTGCCAATGATATATCTGATAAGGGGTTAATTTCCAAAATATATAAGGAACTCATACAACTTAACAACAGGAAGACAAATATTCCAATTTAAAAATGGGCAAAGGACATAAATAGATACTTCCCCAAGTAGACATACAGATGGCAAGGAAACATATGAAAAAATGCTCAAAGTCACTAATCATCAGATAGATGCAAATTAAAACAACAATGAGGTATCACCTCACACTTGTCAGAATGGCTACTATCAACAAATCAACAAATACCGAGTGCTGGCAAGGTTATGGGGAAAAGTTAACCCTAGTACACTGCTGGTGGGAATGCAGACTGGTGCAGCCATTATGGAAAACAACAGTATGGATCCTCAAAAAATTAAAAATGGAATTACCATTTCAGCCAGTGGTCCCACTTCTAGGACTATATCATAAAAAACCCAAAGCACCAATCAGAAAGAATATATGCACCCCTACCTTCATAGCAGTGCAACTTACAATAGCTAAGAACTACAAACAGCCCAAGTACCCAACAGTTGATAAGTGAATTAAAAATGGTGTACATTTACACCATGGAATATTATGCAGCTGTAAAAAAAAAAGGATCTCTTACACTTTGAGACAGAATGAAGAGACTTGGCGACTATTATGCTAAGTGAAATAAGCCAGTCAGAGAAAGACAAGTGTCCTATAATCTCACTCATGTGTGGAATCTAATGAACACAATAGACTGATGAACCACATAGATCCAGAGACATAGAAGCATGTAACAGAGTGATGATTCTCAGAGAGAAGGTAGAGGATGTTGGGGGAAGGGGAGGAGTCATCAGCCAAAGAACTTATACATATATATGCATAACCCATGGACACAGACAATAGTGTGATGAAGGCCAGGAGGGTGGGTAGGGCTGGGGTAGAGGGGATCAGTGGGGAAAAAAGGGGGGACATTTACAATACTTTCAATAATAAAGATAAAATTTTTTAAAGAAGACTGTTGTTCAGTATCTGATAGATATTGAGCTGGCTAATATCCAGTAGTGCCCTAAAACTATGATCTTTAGGATATGTTTTCTACCAAACCCAAACCTACAGCTGCAGTTTCACTTCACAGTGGCTGGAGTTTAGGCAAAAGTACATAGCCAAGTCAAATGCCTGTGCATTTTCCTGCATAATTAAATAATGTATTTACAGCTATTTACTACAGCTATTATACTCATTAAGTCATTCTTCTGATTTATTTCTAAAATTTGGAGGACTTTTATCAATAATTTATTTGTGTAACCTCCTGGCCACTCTCCTACTATCCTTCCCCTGAGGTTGAAAACAGACTTACCCGACAAGTGGATTGTGAACTACAATATTCCCTCTCCTGTTTCATATTGTTTTTTCTACAGATAGATGTCAGACTGTTCAAATTCATGAAAAAAAAGAGTCTGCCCCCAAGTGGTGAGGTAGAGTTGGGTTTCTAGAACTGTCTATCTGAGAGATATGGCTAACTCGGGAGGTTCTTATCAAGATGTTCAAAGGCACGTTTTAAATATTTCTATCTATAATAAAATTGGTATTTTCATCTCCCTCTACTTGCCTACATTTTGCTCTCTTGTTGACACAAAACTCAAGGAAGGAATAAGTGTGGGATCCCTTCAGACCCCACAATGCCAATAGTGACCCAGAGACCCAAACATGGTGTGCATATAATGCGGTATTATACATTGGAAACAAAATGTGGCAATACACTTCAAAATTCTAATATGTAAGTGGGTTTTACATCAGAAATTCCTCTTCTGATCATTTAAACAGAAAAAATCAATGATGTTTATAAAAAATGAGATTTTTAACATATAAATTTTAATAATGAAATATGGGAAGCTTTCTTAGATAATGGCTTACACATAAAAAGAGTACAATACAGAAAAATTATGATAAAGACATATATTTTTACTTTGGGAAAGTATGTACAGTTGTCGGATTAGAAATTTTGTCAATACTACATTCAAGAATTTTTTT
>NW_005368921.1:81724-83085 GCF_000412655.1 Myotis brandtii
TTGTGCTGCCTCCCTCAACCCAGGTTCAGCTTGTTTCTGGAACAATTACATCATTTCAATGTGATAAGAAGTAAAGATGTCAGTATCCATCCTCTGATCTGGTCCTCAAATATCTATTCATGTGCATCACAGCCTTGGATCTTTTGTTTCCCTTTCCTGTATTACTCTTTTTTTTTCTTTTCATGTACTTTATTGTGGCTGACATTCAAGTTTGTGTTTTCTTTTTTTATATTTAATTTCTTTATTGGTTAAGGTATTACAAATGTGTCCTCATCCCCCCTTAACCCCCAACCTCCCCACACACTCACACACTCATGCTCTCATCCCATGTTGTCTGTGTCCATTGGTATGGCTTATATGTATGCATACAAGTCCTTTGGTTGATCTCTCCCCCTTAAGAGCTAGTAGTTCTCGCCGAAACCAGTTTGGCTCAGTGGATAGAGCATCGGCCTGCGGACTGAAAGGCCCCGGGTTCGATTCCGGTCAAGGGCATGTACCTTGGTTGCGGGCACATCCCCAGTGGGACATGTGCAGGAGGCAGCTGGTTGATGTTTCTCTCTCATCGATGTTTCCAACTCTCTATCTCTCTCCCTTCCTCTCTGCAAAAAATCAATAAAATATATAAAAAAAGAGCTAGTATTTCTCTGTATAAGTTATAAGACACCAATAGTATTACTGTGGCAAATTGCAGAGCAAGAAAATTTGTGAGGTATCTAAGGTTTCTCTTTAGTTTCATGTCACACCAGACAGTAGAACACTCTTTTGTAATTCTATACCAATCTTTAGAATGGGAATACAATGTGACTTTCTAACACTTTATTACCTGTGTTCAAGGAGCAACTTAATTATTGTTCCCCTTAGATCTCTACAAGGAGAAGAAACTGCAGAAATCAAATCTAACTCGTTTTTCTATCTTTCTGCTATTCCCCTCCATGTTAGTGGAAGACAGTAAAGGTCCTCAAACATAGAGATCTTATTCAGAACCACTAAATCCTCTAACCTATTCCACAAATCTCTTATCCCCTGATAAAGAAATTTTATAAATTCTCTAAGGATGAGAAATTTTGTTCTTACTCATTACTCTAAATAAAATATTTATTGCCTGGAATATTTCATTAACCTAAATGCTTGATGCATTTGAAACTCAAACCCAATAATGCATTCCCTTTTCTCCTCTCCTCAACTCTTACCTAAAGCCAAAATTAATTAACTTCCATTTACCTGAGAGGTAGATCAAGAGTTTCAAAGAAACTCATAGCATGGGGTAAATGTCAGTTCCAAAATATTGTCCACAACACATAGGGGAGAGTTAATCACATCTGGGCTTTAGAAAAATTATTCTGATTGCATTGATTTTAAAA
>NW_005368921.1:85222-116408 GCF_000412655.1 Myotis brandtii
GACACCAATTACAGTTAAATTGTAATTAGAAGCAGCAGTGCAAATATGTGATTTAAATATAAACAGACAGTTTATGTGACACAAACAGGTAATCAAACATTGGCATGTATGATATGCTTACTTCCCTACTGAGATAGGAATCACTCTCCGATTCACTTCTCTTGTGGTTAGAAGATGACCAGGACTCTGGAGTTCCTCATATAAAGTCTTATTATTTGAAGCAGAATGGGCAAAATAATCAAGGATGAAAAACCAAACTACAGTAACAACCTTCATCTTGCTGGGACTGACCGATGACACTCCACTGAAAATATTGCTGTTTATCTTTCTATTTCTTTCCTACATGTTGAGTATATCTGGAAACCTAACCATCATCACCCTCACTCTGATGGATTCCCACCTAAAAACACCGATGTATCTGTTCCTTCAAAATTTCTCCTTCTTAGAAATTTCTTTCACAACTGCCTGTGTTCCCAGATTCCTATATAGCATAGTATCTGGGGACAAGTCCATTACCTATAATGCTTGCTTCAGTCAACTCTTGTTTACAGACGTCTTTGCAGTAACGGAATTTTTTCTTCTGGCTGCCATGTCCTATGATCGCTACATGGCCATCTGCAAACCCCTGCATTACACCACCATCATGAGCAGCAGCGTCTGCAAGAACATCATTTTCTCCTGCTGGGTAGCAGCACTGATCATCATTCTCCCACCATTCAGTCTGGGTTTGGGCGTGGAATTCTGCAATTCGAACGTCATTGATCATTTTTGCTGTGATGCATATCCTTTGCTGAAGATCTCTTGCTCAGACACCTGGTTCATAGAACAAATGGTTATTGTGTGTGCCGTGTTAACATTCATCATGACCCTCATATGTGTGGTTCTTTCCTACATTTATATCATCAGGACTATCCTAAGGTTTCCCTCTGCCCAGCAAAGGAAAAAGGCCTTTTCCACGTGTTCTTCCCACATGATTGTAGTTTCCATTACTTATGGAAGCTGCATCTTCATTTATGTCAAACCTTCAGCCAAGGATGAGCCAGGTTTCTATGAATAAAGAGACTTCACTCCTTGTCATTTCCATTTCACCCATGTTGAACCCATTTATTTACACCCTGAGAAACAAGCAAGTGAAACAAGCTTTTCATGACTCAATTAAAAAAATTGCATTCTTCTTAAAGATACAGAGGAAAAAGGAATCAGTGAATCCAATTAAAAGGAAGGATAAATAAGCAGAAAACCCAAAGCTTCTAATATTATTTGTCTCCGCATGACTTATTCTCTGGTCATATCGACATTCTCCCTTTATTGTTAGAGTTGTTTACTGTGAATCCTGAATATTCAATTTTTTACTCCTCATTAAAACTAAATTCTATGGTATTTATGCTTACCATTTGGAAGAAATTTCTGTTTTGCCAAACATTTTAGTTGCTATTCCTGGAAACACAGTAGAACACATTTTTCTGCAATATTTGTACATTATAAGATGTGACTATGTAGCCTATATTGTAGCAAACAGAATGGGTGTGGAAGCAATGTACACTGTTTCTACACCTGCACTACGCAAATATTCAATAGTTAATCCACCATCCCTGTTCCCCACCTGCTGCCCTGATGTCCACATTTCAATACCTTTGTAAGCTTCGTGATAATGAGTGAGCTTGCTCTTCCATCTCTAGTATAGTCTTCACCCAAAGGACAGGCTATCACAGCAAGTTTGATAAAGCTTCTCCTCTACTTCAACTCCAGTCAGTTGTCATCTGATTTGACAGGTAAATTATCACAGAACTATTCCTGCCACTTACTAAGGGAGCAATACTCAGAGTTAGTTCTAATTTGGCTACATGAGTACAATTATGACCCATCCTCAAATATTGTTATAAATACATTCTGTTAACATTTTTAATATGCTTTTATTTTTTTAATTTTATTGATTTCATAGATAGGAAACGAGATGCAGAGAGAGAAACGTCAATGATAAGAGAGAATCATTGATCAGGTGCCTCTTGCGTGCCCCCGACTAGGGATGGAGCCCATAACCTTGGCATGTGCCCTGACTAGGAACAGAACTGTGACCTCCTGGCTCATGGGTCAATGCTCAACCATTTAGCCACACTGGCCAGGCCATACTGTTACATTTAATGGTATAGACATTATGTCTTGACTATTGGCATACTCCTACTCAGACAGCCATAAAGTCAAACCTGGCCCAGGACAGTTATATAAGGAAAAATAGTATTAAAAGTAATATACACAAGTTTGTAATACCACCCACCCTTCTTCAAATCTCCTGTCTTATAATCCTTTCCAGTGAAGTTCCTCTGTTACTTCCTCTCATATTCATTGTGAGGTAGAAATTAGCTAAATAAAATTTTAGCTCTTTAATATTTCTTAAATATATTTTTATTGATTTCAGAGAGGAAGGGTGAGGGAGAGAGAGATAGAAACGTCAATGATGAGAAGAAATCATTGATTGGCTGCCTCCTGCACTCCCCCTACTAGGGATCAAACCTACAACTGCTCATGTGCCCTTGAGCAGAATCGAACCCGGGATCCTTCAGTCCACAGGCCGAAGCTCTATCCACTGAACCAACCCAGCTAGGGCTAGCTATTTAATATTTTTCAATCACTGTTTAAAATAACCAGTGTTTACATTACCCTTTCCACTTTCTGATGAGTCGATCCCTTTGAGAACATTATGGGGGGAAAAAATGGTTATGTAATATTTTGTTTTTCTTGACCTTTTATGTACTTTGCTAAAAGTAAAGTATATAATTTTCTCAGAAGAAGTATATTCAAGATACTACACAATGGTTTGTGCATAAAATATTGTTCCCTCTGTCAATCTCTTTCAGATTCCATGAGCTTAACTGAGGGAGTAAATTTAGCCCCATGTAAAACAATTTGCTATTTTATATCACAATACCCAATACATCTGAATTCTTACAGGCTAGGATAAATTGAATAAATCTGAAAATGTGTATGTGGACCTAAAGTAGCATTCTCACACCCAACAATTAATATTTCACAATTAATTCTTTGGTGACATCTTAATAAATAACCTATTTTCATATTATTCTCAACAAGTGTGTTTCTGTGGAGGTCGTTCAAATAAAAACCTTCAAATAAATACCTTGCAGCCATTTTAATGAAGAGTTTTTAAAATATGCAAAAACATAAATTATTTTAAAAAGTAATGAAGCATTCATAAATTAAGAACTATACCAAGGAATTTTTTTATGCTAAAGCTTATGCTTAGTTCCCTGTGTTTATAAAGCTAAAATATAGAATTTTATGATTTACTTTTATATCTTAATTCTATATTTTAAATATGCTTAATAAAAATGCTCTTGGATATACAAAATGTGTGGATGTACATATTCAAAATACTAGCAATAGCTATCTCTATACTATGTATAATTTTACATGTATTTTCTTTTTATTATCAAATTTATTGTTTTACAATTAAAATTATGTATTTATAAAAATTGATAAATAAGGAAAATCACTCCCTATTAATTTTAAAATACCTATGGTGATGTAGTATGCATATCTCCTGTTTCTGATTCTGATGTCTACATCTGTCCCCAAGAACACAGTCCCCACTGCTGCCTTTAGGATATTTCTTACCCCCACAGTTATCAATAAAGTATATTTATTGGTGACTTTTGAATCAGAGTCACCACGAATATGAGTATTTATTTACTTATTTACAGAAGACTGAGTATATTTTTTAAAGGCATATATTGACAGTCTGTTCGCTGTTTCTCTGCCTCTGTATCTATTTTTGTTCATCAGTTTATAATGGTCTTAATTATCCATAAATGAGTGAGATCATGTGGTATTTTTCTTTAATTGATCAGATTTATTTTTTAACAATTAAAATTATCTATATATATAAAAGCCTAAGTGACCCTTACAACCGAACGACCGGAACAACCAGAACAACTGGAATGACTGGTCGACCAGTCATTATGACACACACTGACCACCAGGGGACTGACACTCAATGCAGGAACTGCTCTCTGGTGGTCAGTATACTCCCACAGCCAACCTCCCACGGCGCTTCCCCCTGGCTAGCCCTCTGATCGGCCCCAATTGGGGGGGGCTGGCTGGCCAACCTCCTGCAGTACCTGCCCTTGGGCCCTGATTGGGGGAGCTGGCAGGCCAACTTCCCATGGCCCCTTCCCCCCAGCCAGCCAACCTCCCACGGACCCTCCCCCTCATCTGGCCAACCTCCTACGGTCCCTCCCCCTATACCCTGATTGGGAGTGGGCCCAGCATGACAAACTCCCATGGTCCCTCCCCTCTGCCAGCCGACCCCACTGATAGGCCCTGATTGGAGGGCTGGCTGTCCAACCTCCCAGGGTCCCTCCCCGCAGCTGGCCGGTCCCCCAATAGGCCTCAATCACCAGCCAGGCTGAGAGACCCCACCTGTGCACAAATTCATGCACCAGGCCTCTAGTGTATTTATAAAAATTGATAAATACGGAAAATCACTCCCTATTAATTTTAAAAGACCTATGGTGATGTAGTTTGCATACCCCCTGCTTCTGATGCTCATGTCTACATCTGTCCCAAAGAACACAGTCAGAACACAGTCCCCACTGCTGCCTTTAGGACATTTCTTACCCCCACAGTTATTTACAAACTAGCTTTATTGTTGACTTTTGAATCAGAGCCACCAAGGATCTGAGTATTTATTTACTTATTTACAGACTGAGTACATTTTTTAAAAATGTGCTAGTGTGCCAAAGGCATCATATCTTCAAGTTCTCTAAAAAACAAAAAGAGGTCCTACACACTCTAGCTTTTTCCCCCCTTTTACTTTTCATTTTTTAATTAAATTTATTGGGGTGACAGTGGTTAATAAGAATGCATAGGTTTTACGTGTACATTTCTATAAAACGTGATCTGTATGTTGCATTGTGTGCCCACCACCCAAAGCCATATTTGTCCTTTTACTACGCCACCCATACCTCCTTTCTCTCTGGTAACCACCAGAATGTTGTCTGTGTCTATGAGTTTTTGTTTGTTTGTCTGGTTTGTTCACTTGTTGCTTTCAGTTTTATATCCCACATATGAGTGAAACCTTATGGTACTTGACTCTGTCTGACTTATTTTGCTTAGCATAATATTCTCAAGAACCATTCATGTTGTCACAAATGGCAGTATTTTTCTTTCCCTTTGCCTGTGTAGTAATCCATTGTATATATGTACCACATCATCTTTATCCAATCATCTCTCAAAAATATACTTTGGTTGTTTCTATGTCTTGCCCATCGTGAATAATGCTGCAATAAACATGGGGGTGATTATGTCTTTGCGAACAAATGCTTTCAAGTTTTGGGGGTAGATATCCAGAAGAAGAAATCCTAGATCATATGGTAACACTACCCTTAATTTTTTTTAGAAAAAGCACTGTTTTTCCATTGTGGCTATACCAGTTTACATTCAGCAGTGAGCAAAGGTTCCTTTTTCTCCACAACCTCACCAACACTTGTCAATACTTGCCTTGTTGATAATAACCATTCTAACAGATGGCTATTATGTGAGGTGGTATCTCATGTAGTCTTGATTTGAACTTCCCTGATAGCTAGTGAAGTTGAACATATTTTCATATATCTGTTGGCCATTTGTATGTCTTCTTAGGAGAAATGTCTGTCAGGTCTCTGCCCATTTTATAATTAAATTATTTGTTAGCTTATTTGTTTAACATTTTACTTAAAGAGAGTACAAGAAAATATTGCTGAGATTTAAAGTGAGATCAAGATCTTGTTGATAAAGTCTCTAAAAGATTTTAGAGACAGAGAAATCCTGCCTGTGAGGTTGAGTAAGGGTTCAAAAAAATATGTGACTGGCAGTGCACCTACCTATCTCCGCTGACACATGTCTGGTCAGCATTTGTCACCCCCAGGAACTTGGGGATTAAGTGACTATCTGATACTATGATTATCAGAAGAGTAAGTATTTTCTTTGTTGTTTATTATCTACATACATTATACAATGATGTTTTGCTTCTGAAATCTAAGGTGATGTGATATTTTGTTTAAAATTCCTTAATAAATTAAGACAAGTAATTGTTGTTATTATTGTTGTTAATCCCCTCCTGTGGACATTGCTTTTCAAAGAGATTAGAAGGAGAACATACAGAAGGACAAGAGACATATGAAAACATGCTCAAAGTCACTAATCATCCTAGAGATGCAAATCAAAACAAAAATATGGTACCATCTCACACCTGTCAGTATGGCTATCATAAAAAATCAACAAACGACAAAGGCTGGCAAGGATGTGGAGAAAAAGGAACCCTCGTGCACTGCTGGTGAGAATTCAGACTGGTGCAGCCACTGTGGAGAACAATATGGAGTTTCCTCAAAAAAACTAAAAATGCAACTCCCATTTGATCCAGTGATCCCACTTCTAGGGCTATAACCCAAGAAACTAGAAACAACAATCAGAATGGATATATGCACTCCTATGTTCATAACGGCACAATTTACCATAGCTAAGATTTGGAAACAGCCTAAGTACCAACCAGCAGATGAGTGGATTAGAAAACTGTGGTACATCTACACAATGGAATACTATGATGTTGTAAAAAGGAAGGTACTCCTGCCATTTGCAACAGTATCGTTGGGCCAGGAGAGCATTATGTTAAGCAAAATAAGTCAGATCTAGAAAGATAAATATCACATGATCTCACCCATTTGTGGAATATAATGAACAACATAAACTGATGAACAAAAACAGATCCAGGGACAGAGAATCATCAGTCAGACCATCAAACCTCAGAGGGAAGGTAGGGAGGGTGAGCATAAAGGGGAAAGATCATCCAAAGGACTTGTATGCATACATATAAGCCTAAGCAATGGACACAGACAACAGGGGGTTGTGGGAATGAGAGGGGGGTGGGAGGGCAATAGGGGTATAGGTACACGTATGTAATACCTTAATCAATAAAATAAAATAAAAACTTACATATTTTAAAAAGAGAAGACATATGTAATATTTTAAACAATTAAATAAATAAGTAAAGAAATAAATATTATGGCCATACTACTCAAATCAATCTATAGATTGATTCTGTTTGCAGAATTCAGACTGGTGCAGCCACTGTGGAGAACAGTATGGAGTTTCCTCAAAAAATTAAAAATGGAATTACCATTTGAGCCAGTGGTCCCACTTCTAGGACTATATCATAAAAAACCCAAAGCACCAATCAGAAAGAATATATGCACCCCTATCTTCATAGCAGTGCAACTTACAATAGCTAAGATCTACAAACAGCCCAACAGTTGATAAGTGGATTAAAAATGGTGTACACTTACACCATGGAATATTATGCAGCTGTAAAAAAAAGGATCTCTTACACTTTGAGACAGCATGAAGAGACTTGGCGACTATTATGCTAAGTGAAATAAGCCAGTCAGAGAAAGACAAGTGTCATATGATCTCACTCATGTGTGGAATCTAATGAACACAATAGACTGATGAACCACATAGATCCAGAGACATAGAAGCATGTAACAGAGTGATGATTCTAGAGAAGGTAGAGTATGTTGAGGGGAGGGGAGGAGTCATAAGCCAAAGAACTTATACATATATATGCATAACCCATGGACACAGACAATAGTGTGATGAAGGCCTGGAGGGTGGGTAGGGCTGGGATAGACAGGATCAGTGGGGAAAAAAGAGGGGACATTTACAATACTTTCAATAATAAAGATAAAATTTTTTAAAGAAGACTGTTGTTCAGTATCTGATAGATATTGAGCTGGCTAATATCCAGTAGTGCCCTAAAACTATGATCTTTAGGATATGTTTTCTACCAAACCCAAACCTACAGCTACAGTTTCACTTCAGAGTGTCTGGAGTTTAGGCAAAAGTACATAGTCATGTCAAATGCCTGTGCATTTTCCTAAATAATTCAATAATTTGTTTACAGCTATTATATTCATTAAGTCATTCTTCTCATTTATTTCTAAAATTTGGAGGACTTTTATCAATAATTTATTTGTGTAACCTCCTGGCCACTCTCCTACAACCCTTCCCCTGAGGTTGAAAACAGACTTACCCGACAAGTGGATTGTGAACTACAATATTCCCTCTCCTGTTTCATATTGTTTTTTCTACAGATAGATGTCAGACTGTTCAAATCTATGAAACAAAAGGGTCTGCCCCAAGTGGTGGGGTAGTTTTGGGTTTCTAGAACTGTCTATTTGAGAGATATGGCTAACTCAGGTGGTTCGTATCAGGAGGTTCAAAGCCACGTTTTAAATATTTCTATCTATAAAAAAATTGGTATTTTAATCTCCCTTTACTTGCCTACTTTTAGCTCTCTTGTTGACTCAAAACTCAAGCAAGGAATAAGTGTGAAATTCCTTCAGACCCCACAATGCCAATAGTGACACAGAGAGGCCCATTACTTATCCACACAGAGGGCCCCTGCACATCCATAGGAGTCTGAGATTATAAAAGTCATCTTAATCTTCCTTCACTGTGTAAAAATCTTTTCCCAGAGAAATCAGAAGTCATCTCTTTCAAAATCTTCTTTAAAAATTACCTTATATTTCTCAGACATTTAAAAAGCATGAATTTTATATCGGCTTTCCGATATAAGAAATTGTTCCTTAGGTTTAAAGTGAGATAGAATCTTTAGTGAAAGTCTTTTGGCGTTTCCACTAGAAAACAATTATCCATGAATGTGTATGTCTTCATGAGAGGAGCATTTGGGCACGTTAACTGACCCCACTTATACTTTCAGTTGCACCTTCGGGACTACAAGGATTACACAGTCAACTGAAGCCAGGATTACCTTCCATAAGAGTAAGTATGTTTTTGTTTGGCAATTCAGTTTCTTTTGTCATTCAAATTTCTAGTTTCTTAGTCCTGGAAAATATGACTAATCTGTTTAAAAATCAGAGATGGCAATATTGGGTGTCTCTGAAAAATGAAATAGTTATTTCTAATGTTAGTTTGTATTATAAAAAAAGAAATCTGAAGGGATTATGCTCATTTGAAATATTTATTACATGCATCACTAGAGAGGGGTCAGTACCTGCTCATTCTTTATCCTTAATATTTATAGCACTACCTGTCATATCAGAGATTCTCAATAAATACCTTCTGAATGAATGCATGAGTATTCATAGCAACATTATATACATTATTATGAGAAATGTTGTTATTAGAGATCAATGATTTCATTTTATTTGCAAATATTCCTTTAAATATAATAAATAGAAAATTCACCTGAATGAAAGTGGTTTACCAGAACATTAACTTAAATTTTGGTATCACAGCCCTAACCGGTTTGGCTCAGTGGATATAGTGTCGGCCTGCAGACTGAAAGGTCCCAGGTTCGATTCCAGTCAAGGGCATGTATCTTGGTTGCAGGCACATCCCCAATAGGAGGTGTGCAGGAAGCAGCTGATTGATGTTTCTCTCTCATCGATGTTTCTAACTCTCTATCCCTCTCTCTTCATCTCTGTAAAAAATCAATAAAATATTTTTTTAAAAACTTTGGTATCACAAAAGTTAAATATTGGTGATTGGAAAGGGAGGAGAGTTTATGAATGTGGAACAATGCTCTGAGTTAAAAAGCCACAGTGAAGTATTGAGAGCTTAAGAATTTTCTCAGTTTGGTTCAAAGGGTCAATTCCATATAACCCTATCGAAAAAGGTACCTGATTAGCAGCTAAATATTTCTCCCCCTCAGCCTATAGTAGTGCTCCTTTTAAACAGAGATGCCTGTAGACCATAGGTAATTCTCTGTTTCTAGCACTCTAATGCCATTATTTGATACTGTCTTGATTGAAACAACTTGCCTCAATTTACCAGACCTTAAGAAAACACACCTGTAGCTTTCTTGTGGGGTAGAGATTGCTAGAAATAAGTGAAGCCATTAATATACCAAACTTATTAAATTTCTCATGGAAAATCCTTTTCTCTTTGAAATGCAGAGAAAACCAAAGACATTGACTTTTTATAGCTATTTACAAATGGAAATAGCTGTCCAACTGCTTAAGTGTTAATGGGGGCTGAGAAAGAAATGTGGAGTACCTATTGTCTCATGTTCAAAATTTCAGTCTCTAAACACTGCCCTTAGCATTTCTTCACAGGACATTGAACAGGTTATAAGAGGCACCAACATTCACAAGCTTTATAAAGAATGCAGGAACTCTCCTAGTCATTGTTGCTCAGGGGTTAGAGTGAAGGGCCTGGGTTTTGATTCCTGGTGAAGGGGTGGTATCTGGGTTGCAGGTTCATCCCAGTCCTGAGATAGGGCGCAGGCCTGTTGCAACCAATGCATGTATCTCTCTCACTCACTTCCCACCCCTCCCTCACTTCCACTCTCTCTACAATTCAATGGAAAAAATTTCTAATGTGAGGATTAACAAAAAAACAAAGGATGCAGAAAATACAATAGTGTGTGGTCACTGATTAGTGCCCTCACACATTAGCATAAGTATTACAGCAGGTTGTAGGAGGAGGAAGTGAAAGGAGAGAAAGCTTTAACTGACTATCTGTCAGGCACTTTGGTGAACTATAGCAATCAACAATCACAATGACTCCATGAACTAAATATCATGGAGGAAACTGAACCCGAAGAGGAAAAGGGAAATGAGAACTCCACAGTCTTATTCCAGAGACTAAAACACCTGTAAAACACGTTTTAAAGAAAATAAGGCGAATATGATAGTCACTCTTCCTTTATTTCCACAAACTTTTAAGGAACTCTTACTATGCCCCTGGAGATAAGCTTGCTGCTTGGGACAAAACAATGTCAAAATAAGATTTGTTTATACAGTTTGACAATTTAATCACCAGAGAATAATAATCACAGTCTACAAGGGAATAGTAAAAAGAAAAGTTACATCTATCTTAAAAAGTTATAGATTCCTGGTGGAATTAATGACTAACCCAAAACTTAAAATAGGGTTATAGCAGTTAGAGACTACTAGTGTAGAGATCTGTAAAAACAAAAGGACCAGCATCTGAGAATCTCCACAGGTAATTTTAAGCCATGTCATTAATGGAAACCGCTAGTAAATAAGTCTACGGAAGCAAATTGAATCGAGAGAGATGACACCAGCAGTCCAACTCTATAGGTCATTCTCTTAGTCACTATGATATACTTTCTCTTGCTGGTATCCAATGCAAGTACCCTAGTAGGAAAAAAAAAACAAGAAATGAGGGAAATTTTGTGGACTACTAGCAGAAATATTAGAAAGCTCTCCATATGCTAACTAAGAAGCTTAAGTTTTATAATGAGGGCAAAAAAGAGTGATTGAAAGAATTAAAATTGTTTCAGTTATAAAACTCCATTTCACTCTAAAAAAAGAAATATTTTTCATTAACATAATATCAGTCTTCCCTTCCTACCAAACTCCAACACCTCACTCTAGTGAATCATCTTCAAGCATTTGTGCTGCCTCCCTCAACCCAGGTTCAGCTTGTTTCTGGAACAATTACATCATTTCAATGTGATAAGAAGTAAAGATGTCAGTATCCATCCTCTGTTCTGGTCCTCAAACACCTATTCATGTGCATCACAGCCTTGGATCTTTTGTTTCCCTTGCCTGTATTACTCTTAAGATCTAGTAGTCCTCTGTATAAGTTATAAGACACCGATAGTGCTCCTGTGGAAAACTGCAGTGCAGGAAAATTTGTCAAATATCTAATGTTTGTCTTTAGGTTAATGTCACACTAGACAGGAGAACCCCTTTTGTAATTCTATACCAGTCTTTAGAATGGGAAGACTATGTAACTTTCTAACGTTTTTTTGCCCGTGTTCAAGGAGCAACTTAATTATTGTTCCCCTTAGATCTCTACAAAGAGAAGAAATTGCAGAAATCTATCTCATTTTTCTATCTTTCTGCTATTCTGGCTCCATGTTAGTGAAAGACAGTAAAGGTCCCCTGTAACACCACATCCATTTGTAGCTAGGGTTCAAGGTCTGGAGAAGGGGCTGATGCACAAATGAATACACTAGACAAGAAATATAAATTTAGAAGGCGTGGGGGAGCCAGGTGGAGACCTTTCTCTAGCAGAGAGGCTCTCTGAAACGCTGGACCCATCAGCTTTCATTTACTTGAATACACATTTGCCCTGCAAACAGGGTTATCAATGGTAAAGTTTGGTAAACAAAAGGATTATCAGGTTAGGAGCTGTGGTAGGCAAACTGTGGCTCGCAAGCCACATGCCACTCTTTGGCCCCTTGAGTGTGGCTCTTCCTAAGCCTTAGGAGTACCCTAATTAACTTAATAACAATGTACCTACCTATATAGTTTAAGTTGTAAAAATTTGGCTCTCAAAAGAAATTTCAATCGTTGTACTGTTGATATTTGACTCTGTTGACTAAAGAGTTTGCGGACCACTGGGTTAGGGGATTGCCTTCAACCATTCTGCCAACAGCCAGCAATATATTATGCTGAATTTAAGTCCTGCTGAATATCAAAGTCTATTAGCCTTCCAGGGGACTTCACGCATAATTATGCTAATTACTGTTGGTCTTTGCCTCCAGCAGTCACCAAACATAGATAACTTATTCAGAACCACTAAATTGTCTAACCCAGTGGTTTGCAAATTAGTCAACAGAGCCAAATATCAACAGTACAATGATTGAAATTTCTCTTGAGAGCCAACTTTTTTAAACTTAAACTATATAGGTAGGTACATTGTTATTAACTTAATTGGGGCACTCCTAAGCTGGTCTTTGCTAAAAATGTTTCACTTTATAAGAATAACGCCACCAACACAAAATAATTACAATTCTTAACTTGATGACAAAAATACATGTAGGATTTGCAGCTGGTTGGAAAAATACAGGTAACTTTATGCTTCGAGTAGGTACTTTTGTCACCAGCGCGCAATTTGCAGACGCGACTAGCACTAACCACTGCACAATGAGACTGCTGACTGACTGGCTCACTCAACTTGTGCATGAATCGTGCTGCACCTCCCCCGCGCTGCATATCCCTCGGCCCGCCTGTGCAGCCTCTCCCATCGCCCGACCGACCAACACCCCCCTCTTCTACTAATGCCACTTCTTCAAAATAGACTCAGGCAGGCCGAAAACTGACTTCTGCGCATGGGCCATGAAGTTTCAATCGCACTGTACATGCGCACCCCCACGTGGTATTTTGTGGAAGAGCCACACCCAAGGGGCCGAAGAGCCGCATGTGGCTCACGAGCCTTGGTTTGCCGACCACTGGTCTAACCTATTCCTCAATTCTCTTATCCCTTGAAAAAGAAATTTTATAAATTCTCTAAGGATGAGAAATTTTGTTCTTACTCATTACTCTGAATAAAATATTTATTGCCTGGAATATTTCATTAACCTAAATGCTTGATGCATTTGAAACTCAAACCCATTAATGCATTCCTTTTTCTCTTCTTCTCAACTCTTACCTAAAGCCAACATTAATTAACTTCCATTTAACTGAGAGATAGATCAAGAGTTTCTACATAGTGTGGGGTAAATGTCAGTGTAAAAATATTTTCCAAAAGACATAGGGGAGAGTTAATCACATCTGGGCTTAAGAAAAATGATTCTGATTGCATTGATTTTAAAATACTGAATGGAAAAAACAAAGATATATGTTAATCATATGTTAACATGTTTCTGCAATATTTCAGTTATGAGATAAAGACACGGAGAGTAAAAGTAGTGTTGTGGGTGAGAGAATAAAAAGAACAAATTAAAAAGAAAACAGAAATGGCATGACATACCAACAACTAAAAATGGGAGTAAAAAAAAAGAACAACTAATAAAGTTTTTAAATGAGACTTACTCTTGATAGGGAAGGAAACACAGTCATGAGTGCCACATCAAAAATCTTGAAATATGCACATCTAGAGGACTCTCAATAGGAAATCATAAGATAACAACATAAGACCGCCCAATACTGAATGGTAATGAGTGGTCGCCTCATTCCAGATGCAGCTGTACATATTTTATCTATATTATCTAAATTTTTCATAATAACCCTAAGATGTACATATTATTTTACCTGAAGTTTGCACTCATACACACACGAATAAAAGACACAAGATAAAGAAATTAATCAAATTGCTCAAGGACTCTCAGATAGAAAAAAAGGAAAAGTGTAAGATCAAACCATCTAAGTCTGATCTAGATGTCTAATAACAAGTTGAAGTCAGAATACTGTAACATTTTCCTGCAGATGTAAATGTAGGGATCATCAGCCTACTTGAAATCACCTTATTATTAGAACTTCCTAGAGAGAGGGCAGAGGAAAAGAGATATTGCCTAGAAAAAATATTTCAGGTTCACCAACAAATTAAAAAAGCAAAAGGCACTATGAAGGAGAATGGGAAAAAATAGACAAAATGATAGGAAGAAATTCAGGATCATGTGAGATGGTAGAAAGTAAGCTGTAAAGACTTTCATAAGTTCACGGTTTACGATATGCAGAACAGAACTTGAGTTAAATAAATCTGAAATTTGTTTAATGATTGAAACAAGAGGGATGCTAGTGGTGATGTTGACTAGAGCAGTTTAAATGATGCAAATACCACATGAGTTGATGTATAACTGGTTAATAAGACAGAGAAGACAATTATCAAGGAGATAAAATTTAAGAGAGAATGTTGAAGTATGTTTGAGAAATTGCTAAACCTTGTTAAACCTGATATTGCTAAACGATATTTATAATGGATGGTGGTGTGTATTTCAAGCTGAAATAGACTGGCCCAAAATATTAAAAAATCAAGATATTGCTCTTCAGCTCTATACATATACTTCAAATGTTCCCTTATTTGTCTGTCACAAATTTTGAAGTAAATATATACAACAAGGAGTGAAAATATGTCATTGTCAAATGTGTTTAGAAAGAAATAATGGAAAAACATAAATAAGAAAAAATTCAGTATCACAGCTCTGGTCTTAACTATAATGCTTTGATAGGAAAAGGGCTCTCAACATCTAGAGAAAAATGAAACTATAGATGTACCACAGTTTTTTAATCCTCTCATATGCTGATGGATACTTAGGCTGTTTCCAAATCTTAGCTATTGTAAGTCGTGCTGCTATGAACATAAAGGTGCATATAGTCTTTCTTATTGGTGCTTCTGATTTCTTGGGATATATTTCTAGAAGTGGGATTACTGGGTCAAATAGGAGCTCCATATTTAATTTTTGTGGGAAACAAAGCAGATAGTTAAAGAGCATTAGGGTTTTAACTGCCAAAGGAATTTAAAAGGAAATTAATTAACCAGAGTACATAATTTCATATTTCTGCTTGAAAACTGGGTGGAAATTTCTTTTTAGCACTAGGATATCCAAAAAAGCATAAAAATGTATAACATAGATATTCTAACAGTATAAGTAAAGTATAGCCAAGGGTAATATTAATTATGTAAAATACATATATTTGAAATTCATTTCCTGTGAGGAAAACATCAAAAAATTGGATTGTAACACATTTTAAATGAATCTTTAAGAGCTTGTATCCAATAAACACACCTCAGAGAAACTCCACTGGATAAGTTGAAACAGAATAAACTATGTGATTCATTGTCAGTTTAATTGCAAATACACATGTAAATTTTAATGTAAAGATTTTCTTAGCAAAGGCCATTGTTAGTTTTTTTAGAGACTTTTCTGCTAGAAACACTTTTGAGGTTAGGAAGGAGGGGAAAGTCAGAATAGTAGATCCAAAGCAACTTCTAGGAAGTAGGGGGAAGTAATAAGAGTAGATCCAAAAGCAATTTTTAGGACTTGCTTTCATTGACGTTTATAATATAATATGTCAAACCGACACCAATTACAGTTAAATTGTAATTAGAAGCAGCAGAGCCAATATGTGATTTAAATATGAACAGTCAGTTATGTGACACAAAGAGGTAATGAAACATTGGCATGTATGATATGCCCATTTCCCCACTGATCTAGGAATCACTCTCCGATTTACTTCTCTTGAGGTTAGAAGATGACCTGGACTCTGGAGTTCCTCATATAAAGTCTTATTATTTGAAGCAGAATGGGCAAAAGACAATAATCAAAGATGAAAAACCAAACTACACTAACAACCTTCATCTTGCTGGGACTGACCGATGACACTCCTCAGAAAATATTGCTGTTTATCTTTCTATTTCTTTCCTACATGTTGAGTATATCTGGAAACCTAACCATCATCACCCTCACTCTGATGGATTCCCACCTAAAAACACCGATGTATCTGTTCCTTCAAAATTTCTCCTTCTTAGAAATTTCTTTCACAACTGCCTGTGTTCCCAGATTCCTATATAGCATAGTATCTGGGGACAAGTCCATTACCTATAATGCTTGTGCCAGTCAACTCTTGTTTACAGACCTCTTTGCAGTAACGGAATTTTTTCTTCTGGCTGCCATGTCCTATGATCGCTACGTGGCCATCTGCAAACCTCTGCACTACACCACCATCATGAACAGCAGAGTCTGCAAGAACATCATTTTCTCCTGTTGGGTAGCAGCACTGATCATCATTCTGCCACCATTCAGTCTGGGTTTGGGCCTGGAATTCTGCGATTCGAATGTCATTGATCATTTCCTCTGTGATGCATATCCTTTGCTGAAGATCTCGTGCTCAGACACCTGGTTAATAGAACAGATGGTTATCATGTGTGCCGTGTTGACATTCATCATGACCCTCATATGTGTGGTTCTTTCCTACATTTATATCATCAGGACTATTCTAAGGTTTCCCTCTGCCCAGCAAAGGAAAAAGGCCTTTTCCACGTGTTCTTCCCACATGATTGTGGTTTCCATTACTTATGGAAGCTGCATCTTCATTTATGTCAAACCTTCAGCCAAGGATGAGGTAGCTATAAATAAAGGGATTTCACTCCTTATTACCTCCATTTCACCCATGTTGAATCCCTTCATTTACACACTGAGAAACAAGCAAGTGAAACAAGCTTTCCATGACTCAGTTAAGAAGATTCCATTCCTCTTAAAGATGCTGAGAAAAAGGAGTCAGTGAATCCAATTAAAAGGAAGGATAAATAGGCAGAAAACCCAAAGCTTCTAATAGTATTTGTCTCTGCATGACCTATTCTCCAGTCATATCGACATTCTCACTTTGTTGTTAGACTTGCTTACAGTCAACCTTGACTATTTAATTTTTCACTCCCCATTAAAACTAAATTCTAAGTTATTTATGCTTACTATCTGGCAGAAATTTCTGTTTTTGCCAAACATTTTGGATGCTATCCCTGAGAACACAGTAGAACACATTTTTCTGCCATTTTTGTACATTATAATATGTGACTAGCCTATATTATAGCTAACAGAATGGGTGTGGAAGCGATGTGCACTGTTTCTAGTCCTATGCTACGCAAATATTCAATAGTTAATCCACCATCCCTGTTCCCCACCTGCTGCCCTGATGTCCACATTTCAATACCTTTGTAAGCTTCATGTCAATAATGAATGAGCTTGATCTTCTATCTCTAGTATAGTCTTCACCCAAAGAACAGGCTATCACAGCAAGTTTGATAAAGCTTCTCTACTTCAACTCCAGTCAGTTGTCATCTGATTTGACAGGTAAATTATCACAGAACTATTCCTGCCACTTACTAAGGGAGCAATACTCAGAGTTAGTTCTAATTTGGCTACATGAGTACAATTATGACCCATCCGCAAGTATTGTTATAAATACATTCTGTTAACATTTTTAATATGCTTTTATTTTTTTAATTTTATTGATTTCATAGATAGGAAACGAGATGCAGAGAGAGAAACGTCAATGATAAGAGAGAATCATTGATCAGGTGCCTCTTGCGTGCCCCCGACTAGGGATGGAGCCCATAACCTTGGCATGTGCCCTGACTAGGAACAGAACTGTGACCTCCTGGCTCATGGGTCAATGCTCAACCATTTAGCCACACTGGCCAGGCCATACTGTTACATTTAATGGTATAGACATTATGTCTTGACTATTGGCATACTCCTACTCAGACAGCCATAAAGTCAAACCTGGCCCAGGACAGTTATATAAGGAAAAATAGTATTAAAAGTAATATACACAAGTTTGTAATACCACCCACCCTTCTTCAAATCTCCTGTCTTATAATCCTTTCCAGTGAAGTTCCTCTGTTACTTCCTCTCATATTCACTGTGAGGTAGAAATTAGCTAAATAAAATTTTACCTCTTTAATATTTCTTAAATATATTTTTATTGATTTCAGAGAGCAAAATAGGGAGAGAGAGATAGAAACATCAATGATGAGAAAGAATCATTGATTGGCTTGGGATTGAGCCTGCAACCAGACATGTGTCCTTGAGCGTAATTGAATCCGGAATCCTTCAGTCAGCAGGCTGATGCTCTATGCCAGGGGTCCTCAAACTACGGCCCGCGGGCCACATGCAAATAGAAATATTGTATTTGTTCCCATTTTGTTTTTTTACTTCAAAATAAGATATGTGCAGTGTGCATAGGAATTTGTTCATAGTTTTTTTTAAACTATAGTCCGGCCCTCCAACGGTCTGAGGGACAGTGAACTGGCCCCCTGCTTAAAAAGTTTGAGGACCCCTGCTCTATGCACTGAGCCAAACCAACTAAGGCTAGCTGTTTAATATTTTTCAATCACTGTTTAAAATAACCAGTGTTTACATTACCCTTTCTACTTTCTGATGAGTCTATCGCTTTGAGAATATTATGGTTAAAAACATAGCTATGTAATATTTTGTTTTTCTTGACATTTTATGTACTTTGGTAGAAGTAAAGTGTGTAAATTTTATCAGAAGAAGTATATTCAATATACCCCACAAAAAATATTGTTCCCTCTGTCAATCCCTGTGAGATTCCATGAGCTTAACTGAGGGAGTAAATTTAGCCCTCATGTACAAAAATTTGCTATTTTATATCTCAATACCCAATATATCTGAATTGTTACAGGCTAGGACAAATGGAATAAATCTGAAAATGTGTATGTGGAGCTAAACAATTGATATTTCACTATTAATTCTTTGGTGGCATCCTAATAAATAATCTATTTTCATATTATTCTCAACAAGTGTGTTTCTGTGGAGGTCGTTCAAATAAAAACCTTCAAATAAATACCTTGCAGCCATTTTAATGAGGAGTTTTAAAAACATAAGTTATTTTAAAAAGTAATGAAGCATTCATAAATTAAGAACTATAGCAAGGAATTTTTTATACTAAAGCTTATGCTGAGTTCCCTGTGTTTATAAAGCTAAAATATAGAATTTTATGTTTTACTTTTATAACTTAATCCTATATTTTAAATATGCTTAATAAATATGCTCTTGGATATTCAAAATGTGTGGGTGTACATATTCAAAATACTAGCAAGAGCTATCTCTATACTATGTATGATTTTACATGTATTTTCTTTGTTATTATCAGATTTATTGTTTTACAATTAAAATTATGTATTTATAAAAATTGATAAATAGGGAAAATCACTCCCTATTAATTTTAAAAGACATATGGTGATATAGTTTGCATATCATCTGTTTCTGATGCTTATTTCTACAACTCTTCCCAAGAACACAGTCTCCACTGCTGCCTTTAGGATATTTCTTACCGCCACAGTTATTTACAAACTAGGTTTATTGGTGACTTTGGAATCAGAGTCACCAAAGATATGAGTATTTATTTACTTATTTACAGACTGAGTACATTTTTAAATGTGCTAGTGTGCCAAAGGCATCATATAGTCAGGTTCTCTAAAAAATCAAAAAGGGGTCCTACACACTCTAGCATTTTTCCTCTTTTTTTTTCATTTTTTAATTAAATTTATTGGGTTGACAGTAGTTAATAAGATTGTATAGGTTTCAAGTGTACATTTCTATAAAACGTAATCTGTATGTTGCTTTGTCTGCCCACCACCCAAAGCCAAATCATTTCCCATCACCATATTCAGTAATTTGTTCCTTTACTACCCCACCCCCACCTCCTTTCCCTCTGGTAACCACCATACAGATGTCTGTGTCTATGAGTTTTTGTTTGTTTGTCTGGTTTGTTCACTTGTTGCTTTCAGTTCTATATTCCACATATGAGTGAAATCTTATGGTACTTGACTCTGTCTAACTTATTTTGCTTAGCATGATATTCTAAAGATCCATTCCTGTTGTCACAAATGGCAGTATTTCATCTTTCCCTATGCCTGAGTAGTAATCCATGGTGTATATGTACCACATCATCTTTATCCAATCATCTCTCGAAAATATACTTTGGTTGTTTCCATATCTTGGCCATCATGAATAATGCTGCAATGAACATGGGGGTGCATATGTCATTGCAAACAAATGATTTCAAGTTTTGGGGGTAGATATCCAGAAGAAGAAATTCTGGGTCATATGGTAACTCTACACTTAATTTTTGAGAAAATGCACTGTTTTTCCATTGTGGCTATACCAGTTTACATTCAGCAGTGACCAAAGCTTCTTTTTTCTACACAACCTCAACAACTCTTGTTATTACTTGCCTTGTGATAATAATTATTCTAATAGATGGCTATTATGTGAGGTGGTA
Source organism: Myotis brandtii (assembly GCF_000412655.1). Lineage (NCBI taxonomy): Eukaryota > Metazoa > Chordata > Mammalia > Chiroptera > Vespertilionidae > Myotis > Myotis brandtii. Next base: position 105,733 of record NW_005368921.1, read on the forward strand.
TCTCATTGTAGTTTTGATTTGCATTTCCCTGAAAACTAGTTAAGTTAAACATATTTTCATATACCTGTTGGGCATTAGTATGACTTCTTAGGAGAAATGTCTGTCAGGTTCTATGCCCATTTTATAAATGGATTAATTGTTTGCTTGTTTGTTTAGCATTTTACTTAAAGGGAGCACAAGAAAATATAGCTGAGATTTAAAGTGAGATCAAGATCTTGTTGATAAAGTCTCTAAAAGATTTTAGAGACAGAGAAATCCTGCCTGTGAGGTTGTGTAAGGTTTCAAAAAAATATGTGACTGGAAGTGCACCTACCAATCTCCGCTGACACATGTCTGGTCAGCTTTTGTCACCCTGAGGAACTTGGGGATTAAGTGACTATCTGAGACTATGATTGTCAGAAGAGTAAGTATTTTCTTGTTGTTTATTATCTACATAAGTTATACAATGATGTTTTGCTTCTGAAATCTAAGGTGATGTGATATTTTGTTTAAAATTCCTTAATAAATTAAGACAAGTAATTGTTGTTATTATTGTTGTTAATCCCCTCCTGTGGACATTGCTTTTCAAAGGGATTAGAAGGAGGATGTACAGAAGGACAAGAGACATATGAAAACATGCTCAATGTCACTAATCATCCGAGAGATGCAAATCAAAACAACAATGAGGTACCATCTCACACCTGTCAGAATGGCTATCATCAACAAATCATCAAATGACAAGGGCTGGCAAGGATGCAGAGAAAAAGGAACCCTTGTGCACTGCTGGTGGGAATACAGACTGGGGTAGCCACTGTAGAGAACAGTATGGAGTTTCCTCAAAAAATGAAAACTGAAACTCCCATTTGAGCCATATCTCCCACTTCTAGGAATATATTCCAAGAAATCAGAAATGCCAATTATTAAGGATATATGCACCCCTATGTTTGTAGCAGCACAATTTACAATAGCTAAAATTTGGAAACAGCCTAAGTACCCACCAGCAGATGAGTGGATTAGAAAACTGGTCCATCTACACCGTGGAATACTATGCTGCTGTAAAAAGGAAGAAACTCCTGCCATTTGCAGCAGCATGAATGGGCCTGGAAAGCATTATGCTAAGCAAAATAAGTCAGTTGGAGAAAGATAAATATCACATGATCTCACTCATTTGTGGAATATAATGAACAACATAAACTGATGAACAAAAACAGATCCAGAGACAGAGAAGCATTGATCAGACCATCAAACCTCAGAGGGAAGGTAGGGGAGGGTGGGGGGAAGGGAGAGAGATCAACCAAATGACTTGGAGGCATGAATATAAGCATAACCAATGGACACAGACACTATGGGGGTGAGGGCATGAGCGGGTGCAGGAGGGCAATGGGGGGATAGGGATACATATGTAATACCTTAATCAATCAATCAATAAAGAGAATAGAAGGGAGGGAATGAGAGGAATTGGGGGAGAGAGAGAGAAACATCAATGAGAGAGGTACATAGACTGGTTGTCTCCCACACATACCCTGATCAGGGGTGGGGAGTGAACCTGAAACCCAGGTAAGTGCCCTTGACCAGGAATGGAACCAGAGACCCCTCAGTGAGGGCCTACATTCAAACAAGTGAGCCACACCATGCTGGCCAAGGTAAGGCAAGTAATATTTAAGTAATTAAATATATATATTAAAATTAATTGACACCTGCTTATGGATTAGTAATATTAAAGGTATCTCAATGTAGCATGGTTTTTTAACATCCAGAAGCATCCTGTATCAAAATGTTATTCATACCTGAAAATATATATCTAAAGAGGGAAACACATATATTATAGGTGTGTGTATATATGTGTGTACACAAACATAGGCATACACTTTCCTCTATAAAATGACATATTTGTTAATGTTTCAATAATTTCTTCCCCGACTCACTTATAAATTTAACAAGAGTCATCTCTGCAAGAGAGCTAGATATGGGGCCCTTACACTTTACTGTCAATTAGTTTGTCAAAGTTGGTCTCTTTGTATCTAGGCAAGGAATAAACATGGATCAAAGACAAAATATTTTTGTAATAAGGAACGCTGTTCTGCAAACAGTGTGCCCATAAAGGAAAGTGAGTTAAGAAGAGATGAACTGAGAAGAGGTTACCAGGCTTCAGATATATTTCATTTCTATAACTCAGTATGAGATACTGTGGTTGGTTTTTTTCTGTGGTCTTAAAATACTGCCTCTCAGCTGGGCTGGCATGGCTCAATAGTTGAATGTCGGCCAATGAACTAGGAGGTCACAGATTCCTAATCAGGGCACATGCCTGGGTTGTAGGATCAATCCCCAGTGTGGGGTGTTGGAGGCAGCCTGATGATTCTCTCTCACCATGGATGTTTCTATCACTCTCTCCCTCTCCTTTCCTCTCTGAAGTCAATAAAAATACACTTAAGAAAAATAGTAGATGTCAACAAAATGGCGGCAGAATAGACAGATGTGTCCTGAGCCTTGTCCCCAAGCAGATAGAATGAGCAGCTGAAAGAAATAACATCCACCCCGAATTGGTGAAAGAGACTCACCTGGTGAGACAATTTGCAGCCTGGAAATGCAGAGGACCCCTGGAGAAAGGTAAAATCAAGGATCTGGGCAGGAGAGATCTGCCAGACCTCTGAGCCCAGAGGGTCAGAGGGAAACCGCACAGCACCGGGCCATGTCCCTTGGGACAGGCACAGTGTCTGACTGTGGAAAGGAGGTCTGAAAGACTGCTGTTGGCAGGGGATTCTAGATCTGGGCCCACAGTCAAGAAAGACTGAGCCCAGAGGGTACACATCTGAAGGGGTGACAAGACCACGCAATGCCAGAAGGAGAAAGCTTGCACAGGCACAGTCTTTCCCGTCTCTGTGGCCTGTGCTTTTCTTTATTGAACCTAGTTCATAGGACCTTCCAGATACGGACACTCACCCATGGCTGAGGTGCAGGAGAAGGTGCAGACTTGTGGAGTCTGGGGAGAGACTGGGGAGAGGAGAAGGTCCAGGAGAAGTGGCAGCGAGTCTGGTGCTGAATCATACCTGAGCCACACTCAGAATATACCCTGAATAGACTGGCCTAGAGAAAGGCCTTCAGTCCCAGCAACAGGAAACAGAGAAACTGCAGACAGTACCCAAGAATGGGATCTTAAGCCAACCAAAGGAATGACTCTTCACTTTTTCATTTTTATTTTTATTTTATTTTATTATTATTTGTTATCTCTTTTTTTCTTCTTTTTTCTTTATTTTGCTTTTTTGTTTGTTGCCTTATTTTCTATTTCTTTTCACATTATTTTTCCATCGTTGTATTTTATTTTATTTGCTACTTTTTATACCATTTTTAAATCATTTTTTGGTAAATATATTAATATTATTTTCTTCTCATTCTCTTTCTTCTTGTCCACTCATCCCCTTTCTACTTCCTCCAAACTAAACTGAGGTCCACCCCATATTCATCCAATTCTTAACCTTATTTTCTATATATAAGCTCAGCCTCTACAGATTCTGCCCTCAGCCTCTTTGCTGGGTGTTTGGTGTTTGCATTTTTTTTTATGTTTGTTCTGTGGTGTTTTCTTCCTTTTTCTTTTCTCTCCTATCTTTTCTTCTCTCTTTGATATCATTTGTGCACTCTTTTCTCTCCCCTAATTCTCTTTTCTCAGGTGGTCACTTATATCGGGGTTATCAGTGTCAAGAGTACATTCGTGTTTTGTTCCCTTTGTGTAGTGTTTTGTCAAAGTGAATTTTATCCTGTCAGGCCAATGTGCTAGAGAGGGAACCACATAATCAGGCACCTGGAGAGGAAACACCCCAGACCCAACTACAGAGGCAGGAAGAAGGCAGCAGTGAGGGAGAGAGCATGAGTGAGTGAGGGAGCAAAAGAGGAGTGTGTGGTCATGTGAGATGTGTGTGTGTATGTGAGTGAGGCATGTGTGTGTGTCACAGTTAGATCCCGCAGGACCTTCGGGGGCAGGCTAACCAGGCTCGCCTAACTAGGCAGCCTCTGCTACCATTGCAAACAGTACCAGGAGGATGGCACTTCCTCAGGAGCCTAGCCTTTTTTGAAGGGGAGAGCTGCTGTAACTGGGGGCCCAGCCTCACCTCCACCCAGGATGCCCTCAGATAACACCTGGGACTCTACTATGACCCCTGCCAGGGACCTGCTACCTCAGCTGCAGTTCCACAGTCACCAAGTGTCTAGCCACCCCAGGCGCAGGCTCCTGTGAGTTCCACCCAGAGTGCCCTCAGATAACACCTGGAACTCTACAGCCACCCCTGCCAGGGACCTGCTACCTTGGCTGTGTTCACACAGTCACCGAATCACCAGCCCCCTCGGTCGCAGGCTCCTGTGTGTTCTGAAGCATGCTCCCCTCTGACTAGCCCAGGGCATTGTGACCACATGAGCAGCAGACACGTGAGCAGCCCGCTCCTGTCCAAGGAGCAGCAGACCCACGAGCAGCCAGCCCCAGGCCAAAGAGCAGCAGCCTCATGTGGCCTGCCCCTGTCCAAGGAGCAGCAGCTGTGTGAGCAACCCACTCCCCCATCTGAGGAGCAGCAACCACGTGAGCAGCCCACCCCTGTCTTGGGAGCAGCAACAACAGGAGCAGCCCACCCACAACTGAGGAGTGATAGCCCCATGCAGCCTGCCCCCATTCAAGGAACAGCAGCCACCTGAGCAAACCTCCCATGTATGAGGAGCAGAAGCCCTGCACAGCCCACACCAGTCCGAGGAGCAGCAGTGATACGCAGCCCGTACCCGTCTGATGAGCAGTAACAGGGTGAACATCCCGCCCCCATACGGGGAGCTGCAGCCGCATGTGTAACTCACTCCCATCCGAGGAGCTGCAGCCACTCAAGCAGCCCATCCCCAGTCTGAGGAGCAGCAGCCACGCTAGCAGCCCGCCGCAGTCTGAGGAGTCGCAACTGTACTTGCAGCCTGCCCCCATACGAGGAGCAGCAACCCTGCGAGCAACCTGCCCCTGTCCAAGGAAAAGCAGCCTCACGAGCAGCCCGCCACAGCCCACCATCGTCCAAGGAACAGCAGCTGTGCTAGCAGCCTCCCCCCAACAGCCAGAGGAGCCACCACTACTGAGAAGAGCACCCACCAGAGGAGCTGCTGCCAACTGAGGAGCAACCGCAACCCAAGGAGCCACTGACACCCAAGGAGCAGCCCCTGCATGACTCAACATTTAGATTAGTCAGAGAGATCAAAAATGGGTAGAGAAAGAAACCCCAAAAGGAAAGAAAAGGAAGAATCGCCTGAAAAGCAGCTAAGTGTAACAGAGGCATGCAAGATGTCAGAAAAAGAATTCAGAATAAGGGTCGCACAGTTTATAAACTGGATGAATGAAAAAAATCAACAACGTATGTAATAATCAAGAAGAAATGAAGAGTTCTATAGCTGCAATACAAAACACTATGGAAAGTTTCAACACTAGACTAGGAGAAGCAGAGGACCGATTTAGCAAATTAGAAGTCAGGGAAGCAAAACACATTCAAACTGAACTGCAATTGGAGGAGAGCCTAAGGGAGCAATGGGACAACATGAAACGAAGCAACATACGAATAATAGGGGTGTCAGAACAACAGGAAGAGGAACAAGGGTTAGAAAATCTATTTGAAGAAATAATGTCAGAAAACTTCCCTGAGGTGGGGAAGAAAAAAGTCACACAAGCCCAGAGAGTCCCAAACAAGGTGAACCCAAAAAGACCCACACCAAGACACATCATAATTGCCATGGCAAATGTTCAGGACAAAGAGAGAATCTTAAAGGCTGCAAGAGCGACAGAAAGTTACATACAAGGTTTCTCCCAATAGATTATCAAATGATTTCTCAACAGAAACACATCAGGCCAAAAAGAATGGAAGGAAATTTACAAAGTGATGCAAAGCAAGGGACTGAATCCAAGAATACTCCATCCAGCAAGGCTATCACTCAAAATTGAAGGGGAAATAAGGAGCTTCACATACAAAAAAAAAGGCTAAGGGACTTTATCACTACCAATCCAGTAATGAAGAAATGCTAAAGGAACTGGTGTAAAAATAAGAAATAAAAAGGTAAGAAGGAACACAGGCACAAAAAATAAAAATGGCTACAAACAAGTACCTATCAATAATAACTTTAAATGTAAACTAACTAAATGCTCTAATCAAAAGATATTGAGTGGCTGAATGGATAAAAAAAACATGACCTATATATATCCTGTCTACAGGAGACACACCTCAGAACAAGGGACTCACACAGACTGAAAGTGAAGGAATGGAAAAATATCTTTCAGACAAATGGAAATGAAAAAAAAGCTGGAGTAGCAATACTTATATCTGACAAAATAGACCTCAAAGTGAAGGCCATAACAAGAGATAAGGAAGGCCACTTCATAATACTAAAGGAATCAATACAACAAGAGGATATAACCCTGATAAACATATATGCACCCAATGCAGGAGCACCCAAATACATAAAAAAACTCCTAGAAGATATCAAGGGAGAGATCAACAACAATGCAATCATAGTATTGGATTTTAATACACCACTGGCATCACTGGATAAATTTTCTAGACAAAAATTCAGCAAAGAAACAGCAATCCTAAAAGACTCACTAGGTCAGGTGGACTTAATTGACATCTTTAGAACATTTCAAGCCAAAGCCACAGATTATACATTCTTCACAAGTGTACATAGGACATTTTCAAAAATAGACCCTATATTGGGTCACAAGCAAAGTCTCGCCAAATTGAAGATTGTTGAAATCATATCAAGCATCTTCTCAGACCACAATGGCATAATATTAGAAATGAAATACAATAAAAACAATCCAAAAAATTCAAACACTTGGAAGCTGAATAGCATGCTATTAAACAATGATTGGGTTACCAAAAAGATCAAAGAAGAAATTAAAAACATCCTGGAAACTAATGACAATAAAAACACAACTATACAAAATCAATGGGACACAATGAAAACAGTCCTGAGAGTGAAGTTTATAGCTCTCCAGGCCTACTTCAAAAAACAATAAAAAAATGGTAGTAAGTCATCTAACTCTACAACTTAAAGAATCAGAAAGAGAGCAACAAGAAAAGCCCAGAGTGAGCAGAAAGAAGGGCATAATAAATACAGAGCAGAAACAAATGACATAGAGACCTAAAAAAAAAATCAGTACAAAAGATCAATGAAACCAACAGCTGGTTCTTTGAAAGGATAAACAAGATTGATGAACCTCTCACCAGGCTCATCTAGAAGCAAAGAGATAGGACCCAAATAATCAAAATCAGAAATGAAAGAGGCAAAATGACAACAGACCCCACAGAAATACAAAGGATTGTTAAAAATATACTATGAACAACTCTATTCTAACAAACTGGACAACATGGAGGAAATGGACATATTCCTAGAAAAATACAACCTTTTAAAACTCAATCAGGAAGAATCTAAAATTCTCAATAGGCCAATAACTATGGAAGAAATTGAAGCAGTCATCAAAAAGCTTCAAGCAAACAAAAGCCCGGGGCCAGACGGCTTCACAGGGGAGTTTTACCGAACATTCAAGGCAGAACTAAAACCAATCCTTCTTAGATTATTCCAAAAAATTCAAGAGGAAGGAACTCTTCCAAGCTCATTCTATGAAACCAGCATTACCCTAATACCAAACCAGACAAAGAAAACACAATGAAAGAAAATTATAGACCAATATACCTGATGAACATAGATGCCAAAATCCTCAAAAAAATTATAGCAAATTGGATCCAGAACTACATCAGAAAGATCATACACCATGACCAAGCAGGATTTATCCAAGGGATACAAGATTGGTACAAATCCACAAATAAATAAAAAAGATATATCACATAAACAAATTGAGAGATAAAAATCACACAGTCATATCAATTGATGCAGAAAAAGCATTTGACAAAATCCAACACCCATTTTTGATAAAAACTCTCAGCAAGGTGGGAATAGAAGGATCATACCTCAACATAATAAAAGCCATATATGACAAACCCACAGCCAACATCATACTCAATGGACAAAAACTAACACCATTTCCCCTAAAAACAGGAACAAGACAGGGATGCCCACTCTCACCACTCCTGTTCAACATAGTACTGGAAGTATTAGCCATTGCAATTAGACAAGAAGAAGAAATAAAAGGCATCCAAATTGGAAAAGAGGAAGTAAAACTGTCCTTATTTGCAGACGACATGATATTATACATACAAAACCCTAGAGACTCCATCAAAAAACTACTAGACTTAATACATGAATTTGGCAAAGTAGCAGGATACAAAATTAATGCCAAGAAATCTGAGGCATTTCTATACACCAATAGTGAACTTTCAGAAAGAGCTAAAAAAGCAATCCCATTTACCATCACACCAAAAAAATTAAGATACCTAGGAATAAACTTAACTAAGGATGTAAAAGACCTATATGCAAAAAACTACAAAACACTGAAAAAAAGAGATAGAGGAAGACATAAACTGATCGAAGAATATACCGTGTCCATGGATTGGTAGAATCAACATCATTAAAATGTCCATACTACCCAAAGCAATCTATAGATTCAATCTACTCCCTATTAAAATACCAACAGCATACTTCACAGATCTAGAACGAACTCTCCAAAAATTCATCTGGAATAAAAAAAGACCCCGAATAGCTGCAGCAATCCTGAGAAAGAACAAAGTAGGTGGGATCTCAATACCAGATATCAAGCTGTATTACAAAGCCACTGTTCTCAAAACTGCCTGGTACTGGCACAAGAACAGACATATAGATCAATGGAATAGAATAGAGACCCCAGAAATCAGCCCGAACCAATATGCTCAATTAATATTTGACAAAGGAGGCAAGAACATACAATGGAGCCAAGGTAGTCTCTTCAATAAATGGTGTTGGGAAAATTGGACAGATATATGCAAGAAAATGAAACTAGACCACCAACTTACACCATACACAAAAATAAACTCAAAATGGATAAAGGACTTAAATGTACGACAGGAAACCATAAAAATTCTAGAAGAATCCAAAGGCAACAAAATCTCAGACATATGCCAAAGCAATTTCTTCACTGATACAGCTCCTAGGGCAGTTGAAACTAAAGAGAATCACATGATCTCACTCATTTGTGGAATATAATGAACAACATAAACTGATGAACGAAAACAGAACCAGAGACAGAGAAGCATCGATCAGACCATCAAACCTCAGAGGGAAGGTAGGAGAGGGGTAAGGGGTAGAGATTAATCAAAGGACTTATATGCAACCATATAGGCCTAACCCATGGACACAGACAACAGGGTGGTTAGGGCATGAGTGGGGAGGATGGGGGGGTGGGGTAATGTGGGGATAAGGACACATATGTAATAACTTAATAAATAAATAAATAAATAAATAAATAGTGTTGGAGAAATTGGGAAGATACATGCAGAAAAATGAAATTAGACCACCAACTTACACCATACTCAAAAATAAACTCAAAATGGATAAAGGACTTAAATGTAAGACAGGAAACCATAAAAATTCTAGAAGAAACCAAAGGCAACAAAATCTCAGACATATGCCAAAGCAATTTCTTCACTGATACAGCTCCTAGGGCAGTTGAAACTAAAGAGAAAATGAACAAATGGGACTACATCAAAATAAAAAGCTTCTGCACAGCAAAAGAAACCATCAACAAAACAACAAGAAAACCCACTGCGTGGGAAAACATATTTGCCAACGTCATATCTGATAAGGGCCTAATCTCCAAAATTTATAGGGAACTCATACAACTTAACAAAAAGAAGATAAACAATCCAATCAAAAAATGGGCAAAGGATCTAAATAGACACCTTTCAAAAGAGGACATTCAGAAAGCCAAGAGACATATGAAAACATGCTCAAAGTCACTAATCATCCGAGAGATGCAAATCAAAACAACAATGAGGTACCATCTCACACCTGTCAGAATGGCTATCATCAACAAATCAACAAACGACAAGTGCTGGAGAGGATGTGGAGAAAAAGGAACACTTGTGCACTGCTGGTGGGAATGCAGACTGGTGCAGCCACTATGGAAGACAGTATGGAGTTTCCTCAAAAAACTGGAAATGGAACTCCCATTTGACCCTGTGATCCCACTTCTAGGAATATATCCCAAGAAACCAGAAACACCAATCAGAAAGGATATGTGCACCCATATGTTCATAGCAGCACAATTCACCATAGCTAAGATCTGGAAACAGCCTAAGTGCCCATCAGTAGATGAATGGATTAGAAAACTGTGGTACATCTACACGATGGAATACTATGCTGCTGTAAAAAAGAAGGAACTCTTACAATTTGCAACGGCATGGATGGAGCTGGAGAGCATTATGCTAAGTGAAATAAGCCAGTCAATGAAGGAAAAATACCACATGATCTCACTCATTCATGGATAATAAAGACCATTACAAACTTTTGAACAATAATAGATACAGAGGCAGAGCTGCCTCAAACTGATTGTCAAACTGCAGTGGGAAGGCCAGAGAGGGTTGGGGGGCAGAAGGGAGGGGAGTAAGAGATCAACCGAAGGACTTGTATGCATGCATATAAGCAAAACCAATGGACATAAGACACTGGGGGGGTAGGGGAAGCCGGGGTATTGTCAAGGGCGGGGAAAAAAAGGACACATATGTAATACCCTTAGTAATACTTTAAGCAATAAAAAAGAAAAA
>NW_005368921.1:116502-117813 GCF_000412655.1 Myotis brandtii
AATAAATAAATAAATAAATAAATAAATAAATAAATAAATAAATAAAATGGCCGTACTACCCAAATCAATCTATAGATTCAGTGCAATCCCCACTTACCAATGCCATATTTCACAGATCTGGAACACATACTCCAGAAATGTATATAGAACCTAAAAGACCCCAAATAGCTGCAACCATCTTGAGAGATAAAAACAAAGTTAGGGGGATCACAATACCAAATATCATGTTATACCACAAAGATATGATACAAAATTGCCTGGTACTGACACAAGAACTGGCATATAGATCAATGGAACAGAGCAGAGAATCCAGAAGTCAACACAAGTCATTATGCTCAATTAATATTTGACAAAGGAGGCAAGAGCATACAATGGGGCAAAGACAATCTCTTCAATAAATGGTGTTGGAAAAATTGGACAGGTACATGCAACTTATACCATAAACAAGAATAAACTCAAAATGCATAAAAGACTTAAATGAAACACATGAAACAATAAAAATCATGAAAAAAACCATAGCCTCCAAATCTCAGACATCTCTTCTAGCAATATGTTTCCAGATATATCTCCAAGACAAGAGAAACCTAGGAAAAAAATAAATGGGACTACATCAAAATAAAAAGCTCCCACACAGCAATAGAAACCACAGCAAAATGAAAAGGGAGCCCACTGCATGGGAGAACATATTTGCCAATGATATATCTGATAAGGGGTTAATTTCCAAAATATATAAGGAACTCATACAACTTAACAACAGGAACACAAACATTCTAATTTATAAATGGGCAAAGGACATAAATAGACACTTCCCCAAAGTAGCCATACAGATGACAAGGAAACATATGAAAAAATGTTCAAAGTCACTAATCATCAGATAGATGCAAATTAAAACAACAATGAGGTATCACCTCACACTTGTCAGAATGGCTACTATCAACAAATCAACAAATACCGAGTGCTGGCAAGGTTATGGGGAAAAGTTAACCCTAGTACACTGCTGGTAGGAATGCAGACTGGTGCAGCCATTATGCAGGGAAGCATCTTTCAGATGGTCAAACCTCAGAGGGAAGGTAGAGGAGGGTGAGGGTAAAGGGGAGAGATCTACCAAGGGACTTGTATGCATGCATATAAGCCTAACCAATGGACACAAACAACAGAGAGGTGAGGGCATTAGTGGGTGGGTTGGGGGACAATAGGGAGATAACGACACATATGTAATACCTTAATCAATAAAATAAAATAAAAATGTATAGACTTAAAAACAAGAAGGCATATGTAGTATTTTAAACAAACAAACAAATAAATAAATAA
>NW_005368921.1:118575-135268 GCF_000412655.1 Myotis brandtii
TTTTATCAATAATTTATTTGTGTAACCTCCTGGCCACTCTCCTACTATCCTTCCCCTGGGGTTGAAAACAGACTTACCCGACAGGTGGATTGTGAACAACAATATTCCCTCTCCTGTTTTATATTGTTTTTTCTACAGATAGATGTCAGACTGTTCAAATCTATGAAACAAAAGGGTCTGCCCCAAGTGGTGGGGTAGTTTTGGGTTTCTAGAACTGTCTATTTGAGAGATATGGCTAACTCAGGTGGTTCGTATCAGGAGGTTCAAAGCCACGTTTTAAATATTTCTATCTATAAAAAAATTGGTATTTTAATCTCCCTTTACTTGCCTACTTTTAGCTCTCTTGTTGACTCAAAACTCAAGCAAGGAATAAGTGTGAAATTCCTTCAGACCCCACAATGCCAATAGTGACACAGAGACCCAAACATGGTGTGCATATAATGCAGTATTATACATTGGAAGCAAAATGTGGCAATACACTTCAAAATTCTAATATTTAAGAGGGTTTTATATCAGAAATTCCTCTTCTGATCATTTAAACAGAAATAACCAATGATGTTTATAAAAAATGAGAATTTTAACATATAAATTTTAATAATGAAATATGGGAAGCTTTATTAGATAATGGCTTACAATACAGAAAAATTATGATACAAACATATATTTTTACCCTGGGAAAGTATGTACAGTTGTTGGATTAGAAATTTTGTCAATACTACTTTCAAGAATTTTTGTTTTCATAGAAAATGCAGACAAAGCAATTTTGTTGTCTTTTGTTAATACTTTGTTATCTATGGGTTGGAGTAGCCAGAAATCTTTTCATCATACAATTATTGTTCTGCACTTAGAATGTGTCTTTTAAAATTGTTGCATCTTATTGCCTCCAAGGACACTACTCCCACTGCTCCCTCTAGGTATTTTGCCAAAATTCAGTGCATATTAAAATCATTAGTCATGTTGGAACTTGGTCACGAAGGGCCCTTTCCTTATCTACACAGTGTACATCCATAAGAGTCTGAGATTATAAAAGTCATGTTAATCTTCCTTCACTGTGTAAAAATCTTTCCCCAGAGAAATCAGAAATCATCTTTCAAAATCTTCTTTAAAAATTACCTTATATTTCTTAGACATTTAAAATACATGACTTTTTATTTCGGCTTTCTGATATAAGAAATAGTTCCCTAGGTTTAAAATGAAATAGAATCTTTAGTGAGAGTCTTTTGGCACTTTCCACTAGAAAACAATTATCTATGAATGTGTATGTCTTCATGAGAGGAGTAGTTGGGCACGTTAACTGACCCCACTTATACTTTCAGTTTCACCTTCGGGACTACCAGGATTACACAGTCAACTGAAGCCAGGATTACCTTCCATAGAGTAAGTATGTTCTTGTTTGGCAATTCAGTTTCTTTCGTTATTCAAAGTTCTAGTTCCTCGGTCCTGGAAAATATGACTAATCTTTTCAAAAATCAGGGATGGCATTTTAGATATCTCTGAAAAATAAAGTAGTTGTTTCTAATGTTAGTTTGTATTATAAAAAAGAAATCTGAAGCGATTATGCTCATTTGAAATATTTATTACAGGCATCACTAGAGAGGGGTCAGTACCTGCTCATTCTTTATCCTTAATATTTGTAGCACTACCTGTGAAATCATAGATTCTCAATAAATACCTTCTGAATGAATGCATCAGTATTCATAGCAACATTATATAGATTATTATCAGAAATGTTATTAGAGATCAATGATTTCATTATATTTGCAAATAATCCTTTAAATATAATAAATAGAAAATTCACCTGAATGAAAGTGGTCTACCAGAACATTCACTTATATTTTGGTATCACAGAAGGTAAGTATTTGTGATTGGAAAGGAGGAAGAGTTTAGGAATGTGAAAAAAAATGCTCTGAGTTAACATGCCACAGTGAAGTACTGAGAGAGCTTAAGAATTTTCTCAGTTTGTTTCAAAAGGTCAATTCCTATATGACCCCATCTAAAAAGGTACCTGATTAGCAGCTAATTATTTCTCCCCATCAGCCTAAGTTAGTGCTCCTTTTCTGCAGAGATGCCTGTAAACCATAGGTAATTCTCTGTCTCTAGCACTCTAATGCTGTTATTTGATACTGTATTGATTGAAACAACTTGCCTCAATTCACCAGACCTTAGGAAAACACACCTGTAGCTTTCTTGTGGGGTAGAGATTCCTAGAAATAAGTGAAGCCATTAATATATCAAACTAATTAAATTTCTCATGAAAAATTCTTTTCTCTTTGAAATGCAGAGAAAACCAAAAGCATTGACTCTTTACAGCTATTTACAAATGGAAATACCTGCCCATGTAATTAAGTGTTAATGTGGGTTGAGAAAGAAATGTGAAGTACCTATTGCCTCATGTTCAAAACTGCAGTCTCTAAACTCTGCCCTTAGCATTTCTTCGCTGCACATTGAACAGGTTATAAGAGGCACCAACATTCACAAGCTTTATAAAGAATGCAGGAACTCTCCTAGTCATTGTTCCTCAGCGGTTAGAGTGAAGGGCCTGGGGTTTGATTCCTGGTGAAGGGGTGGTGTCTGGGTTGCAGGTTCATCCCAGGCCTGAGACAGGCCACAGGCCAGAGGCAACCAATGCATGTTTCCCTCTCACTCATTTCCCACCCCTCCCTCACTTCCACTCTCTCTACAAATAAAAGGAAAAAATATTCTATGGTGAGGATTAACAAACAAACAATATGATGCAGAAAAAGCCATAGTGTAGTGGTCACTGATTAGTGCCCTCACACATTAGCACAAGTATTACAGCAGGTTATAGAAAGGGGGAAGGAAGAATAAGTGAAAGGAGAAAAAGCTTTAACTGACTATTCCCAGGCACTTTGTTGGACTATAGCAATCAACAATCACAACGATTCCATGAACTAAATATTATGGAGGAAACTGAACTCGAATAGGAAAAGGGAAATGAGAACTCCACAGTCTTATTCCAGAGACAAAAATACCTTTAAAACACATGTTAAATAAAATATGGCAAATATGATAGTCATTCTTTCATTATTTCCACAAACTTTTAAGGAACTCTTACTATGCCCCTGTAGATAAGCTTGCTGCTTGGGACAAAACAATGTCAAAATAAAATTTGTTTATACATTTTGACAATTTAGTTATAAGAGAATAATCCTATATAATAAAAGCCTAATATGTAAATTGACCAAATGGAGGACTGACTAGTGCTATGATGCACACTGACCACCAGGGGACAGACGCTTAATGCAGGAACTGCCCCCAGCACACAGGCCGCAGGCTAGCCAAGGCGGGTGCCAGTTCTGCCCCCCTCCCACGATCGCCCCGCCAGTCGCCTCCTGCAGAGGAAGGCAACCAGTCGCAGTGGAGGGGGTGGGGCTATTGACCAGGCATTGCCAGACTGGCCAAGGAGAATGCAGTGGGGGCCTCCCCAATCACCCACCTGGTTGCCCCACAGATCAGCCCTGATCGCCTGCCAGGCCTAGGGACCCTACCCATGCATGAATTTCGTGCATCAGGCCTCTAGTAAATAATAATCATAGACTACAATGGGAATAGTAAGAAGAAAGGATACATCTATCTTTAAAGTTATAGATAGATTCCTGGTGGAATTAATGGCTAAAACAAAACTTAAAATAGGGTTAGAGCAGTTAGAGAGTACAAGTGTAGAGATGTGTAAAAACAAAAGGACAGCATCTGAGAATCTCCACAGGTAATTTTAAGCATTGCCTTTAATGGAAACCGCTAGTAGATAAGTCTAGGGAAGAAAATTGAATCAGGAGAGATGATATCAGTAGCCCAACTCTATAGGTCATATTCTTAATCACTATGATATATTTCTCTTGATGGTAGTCAATGCAAGTACCCTAGTAGGAACAAACAAGAAATGAGGGAAATGATAACAGAAATATTAGAAAGCTCTTTATATGCTAACTAAGAAGCTTAAGTTTTATAATGAGGGCAAAAAATAGTGATTTAAAGAATTAAAATTAATGTTTCAGTTACAAAATTCCATTTCACTCTAAAAAAATAAATATTTTTATTAACATAATATATTAACATAATATCAGTCTTCCCTTCCTACCAAACTCTAACACCTCACTCTAGTGAATCATCTTCATGTACTTGTGCTGCCTCCCTCAACCCAGGTTCAGGTGGTTCTGGAACAATTACATCATTTCGATGTGATAAGAAGTAAAGATGTCAGTATCCAACCTCTGTTCAGGTCCTTAAACATCTATTCATGGATCACAGCCTTGGATCTTTTGTTTCCCTTGCCCATATTACTCTTAAGATCTAGTAGTTCTCTGTATAAGTTATAAGACACTGATAGCATTTCTGTGGCAAATTGCAGTGCAGGAAAATTTGTCAAGTATCTAAGATTTGTCTTTAGTTTCATGTCACACCAAACAGGAGAACACCCTTTTGTAAGTCTATACCAATCTTTAGAATGGGAAGACTATGTAACTTTCTAAGTATTTATTACCTGTGTTCAAGGAGCAACTTAATTATTGTTCCCCTTAGATCTCTACAAAGAGAAGAAATTGCAGAAATCTATCTTATTTTTCTATCTTTCTGCTACTCCCACTGCATGTTAGTGGAAGAACCTAAACGTCACCAAACATAGAGATCTTATTCAGAACCACTAAATCCTCTAACCTATTCCTCAACTCTCTTATGCCCTGATAAAGAAATTTTATAAATTCTCAAAGGATGAGAAATTTTGTTCTTACTTATTACTCTGAACAAAATATTTATTGCCTGGAATATTTCATTAACCTAAATGCTTGATGCATTTGAAACTCAAACCCAATAATGCATTCCTTTTTCTCCTCTTCTCAACTCTTACCTAAAGCCAAAACTAATTAACTTCCATTTAACTGAGAGGTAGATCAAGAGTTTCAAAGAAACTCATAGTATGGGGTAAATGTCAGTTCAAAAATATTGTCCACAACACATAGGGGACAGTTAATCACATCTGGGCTTTAAAAAAATGATTCTGATTGCATTGATTTTAAAATACTGAATTGGAAAAGAAAAGATATATGTTAATCATATGTTAATATGTTTCTGCAATATTTCAGCTATGAGATAAAGACACCAAGGGTAAAAGTAGTGTTGTGAGTGAGAGAATAAAAGGAACAAATTAAAAAGATAACAGAAATGACAAGACATGCCAACTTGAAATGAGAGTAAAAAAAGAACAATAAATAATGTTTTTAAATGAGACTTATTATTGACAGGGAAGCAAACAGTCATGAGTGCCACATTAAAAATCTTGAAATGTGCACATCTAGAAGACTCTCAATAGGAAATCATAAGATAACAAAATAAGAACACCAATACTGAATAGTAATGAGTTGTCACCTAGTTCCAGATGCAGTTGTACATATTTTATCTATATTATTTAAATTTTTCATTATAACCCTAAGATGCACATATTATTTTATCTGAAGTTTGCACACATACACACACAAATAAAAGACACAAGATAAAGAAATTAATCAAATTGCACAAGGATTTTCAGATGTATAAAAGGAAAAGTGTAAATTCAAACCATCTAAGTCTGATCTAGATGTCTAAGAATAAGTTGAAGTCAGAAGACTGTAACATTTTCCTGCAGATGTAAATGTAGGGATCATCAGCCTACTTGAAATCACCCTACTTATTAGAACTTCCTAGAGAGAGGGCAGAGTAAAAGAGATATTGCCTAGAAAAAAATATTTCAGGTGCACCAACAAATTAGAAAAGGAAAAGGAGCTATGAAGGAGAATGGAATAATTAGACAAAATGATAGGAAGAAATTCAGGATAATGTGAGATGGTTGAAATTAAGCTGTAAAGATTTTCATAAGTTCATGATTTATATGCAGAAGAGAACTTGAGTTAAATCAAGTCTGAAGTTTGTTTAATGATTGAAACAAGAGGGAGGCTAGTGATGATGTTGGCTAGAGTAGTTTAAATGATGCAAAGACCTCATGAATTTATGAATAAGTGGTTAATAAGACAGAGAAGACAATTATCAAGGAGGAAAAATTTAAGAGAGAATGTTGAAGTATATTTGAGAAATTGCTAAACCTTGTTAACCGTGATATTGCTAAATGATATTTATGATGGGTGGTAGTGTGTATTTCAAGCTGAAATAGGCTGACCCAAAACATTAAAAAATCAAGATGTTGCTCTTCAGCTCTATACATATACTTCAAATGTTCCCTTATTTTTCTGTCACAAATTTTGAAGTAAATATATACAACAGGGAGTGAAAATGTGTCATTGTCAAATGTGTTTAGAAAGAAATAATGGAAAAACATAAATAAGAAAAAAATTCAATATCTAAGCTCTGATCTTAACTATAATGCTTTGATGGGGAAAGTGCTCTCAAATCTAGAGAAAAATGAAACCACAGATGTACCACAGTTTTTTAATCCTCTCATCTTCTGATGAGCACTTAGGTTGTTTCCAAATCTTAGCTATTATAAATCATGCTGCTATGAACATAGGGTACATATATCCTTTCTGATTGGTGCTTCTGATTTCTTGGAATATAGTCCTAGAAGTGGGATGACTGGGTCAAATGGGAGTCCCATATTTAAATTTTTGAGGAAAGAAAACAGATAGTTAAAGGTCATTAGGGTTTTCACTGTCAAAGGAATTTAAAAGGAAATTAATTAACCAGATATCTGCTTGTAAGCTCGGGGGAAATTTCTCTTTAGCACTAGGATATGGTAAAAAGCATAAAAATGTATAACATAGATATTCTAACAGTAGAAGTAAAATATAGCCAAGGGTAATATATATATATATAGCTAGGGGCCGTCGCATCAAAAACAACCGAACTGACGACTGAACAAGCTGAGTGGAGCGACCAGGCTGGCAGGGGGGTTATTGAGGGATGACCAAACTACTGAACAGCAGGCTGTGTGAAGCAACCAGGCCTGAAGGGGGGTTAGTGAGGGACCACCAAACGACTGAGCAGCAGGCTGTGTGGGGGATCCAGGCCGGCAGGGGGCAGTTGGAGGGCAACTAGGCTACCACAGGAGCCGGTGAGGAGTAAACAGGTCAGCAGGGGGGGCAGTTAGAGGACACCAGCAAGCAGGCCCACAGAGGGGGGCTGTTGAGGGCGACCAGGCCTGTGTGTGGGGGGCAGTCAGGGACGATCAGTTCGGCAGGCAGAGGCGGTTAGGGTGCTCAGGCTGTCAGGGAGGCCAGTTAGGGGCAATCAGGCATGCAGGCAGTTGAGCAGTTAGGAGCCAACGGTCCTAGATTGTGAGAGAGATGTCCCCGACTGCCAGTTTAGGCCCGATCCCCAAGCAGTTGGACATCCCCAGAGGGGTCCCAGATTGGAGACGGTGCAGGCTGGGCTGAGGTTACCCCACCCCCGTACACGAATTTTGTTCACCATGCCTCTAGTAATAATGATATAAAATACATATATTTGAAATATATTTCCTGTGAGAAAACCTCAAAAAGATTGAATTGTAACACATTTTAATGAATCTTTAAGAGCATGGATCCAATAAAAATGTTTTAAACACACCTCAGAGAAATTCCACTGGATAAGTTGAAATAGAATAAACTATGTGATAAGCATTCAATGTCAGTTTAATTGCTAATACACATGTAAATTTTAATGTAAGGATTTTCTTAGCAAAGGCCATTGTTAGTTTTTTTAGGAACTTTTCTGCTAGAAGCATTTCTGGAGTTAGGAAGTAGGGGAAAGTCAGAATAGTAGATCCAAAGCAACTTCTAGGAAGTAGGGGGAAGTAATAAGAGTAGATCCAAAAGCAATTTTTAGGACTTGCTTTCATTGATGTTTATAATATAACTAGAGGACCGGTACACAAAAATTTGTGCACTGGCGGAGGGGGGGGTGTCCCTCAGCCCCACTTGTTCCCTTTCACAGTCTGGGACCCCTCGGGAGATAACAACCTGCTGGCTTAGGCCCGCTCCCGGGTGGCAGAGGGCAGGCCCAATCCCTAGGTGCAGCCCCTGGTCGGGCTCAGAGCAGGGCTGATTGGGGAGTTGGGGCGCCGCCCCCTGTCATGCACAGAGCAGGGCGGATTGGGAGTTTGTGATGCCACCCCAGTCACGCTCAGGGTAGGGCCGATTGGGGGGTTGGGGCACCGCCCCCTGTCACACTCAAGGCAGGGTCAATTGGTAGGTTGCGGCGCCACCCCCTGTCACGCACAGAGCAGGGCCGATCAGGGGGTTGGGGCTCCACCCCCTATCACCCACAGAGTAGGGCCAATCAGGGGGTTGGGGCACTCCCCCCTGTCACACTCAGGGCAGGGCCGATGGGGAGGTTGCGGCTCTACCCTGTCACACACAGAGCAGGGCCCATGGGGGGGTTGGGGCGCTGCACCCTGTCAGGAACAGAGCAGGGCAGATAGGGAGGTTGTGGGCCCGCCCTCTGTCACACACAGAGCCGCAGGGCGATCAGGGGGTTTGGGCGCTGCCCCCTGTCACGCTGCTCCAGGGGCCAGGAGGCTTCGCAGCTCCACTGATCCCAGGCCAGGAGGCCTCACAGCTCCGCTGATCACGGGTTCAGGAGGCCTCTCGGCTCCGCTGATACCGGTGCTGGGAGGCATATTACCCTTTTACTATATAGGATAGAGGCCTGGTGCATGGGTGGGGGCCAGCTGGTTTGCCCTGAAGGGTGTCCCGGATCAGGATGAGGGTCCCACTTGGGTGCCTGGCCAGCCTGGATGAGGGGATGATGGCTGTTTGCAGCTGGTCACACAAGACTGAAGCTCCCAACCTCTCCTTTTTTCTTTTTCTTTTTTATTCTGGGATTTATTTACCTTCTATGGCTGTCACTGGAGCTGAGAGCCGGCTTTAGCTCTGAGGCCAGCTCCAGCTTGAGGCCTCGGCTGCTGAAAGCAGGTATCTGGTTTGTTTGGATTCTATAATTGCAACATTGTTTCGGTCCTGCTCGCTCAAGCTCTGATGGCTGAAAGCAGGTTTCTGGGGATTGTTTAGCTTCTATATTTGCAACAATGTTTCTTAGAGAGCAGCTCAGAGGCCAGCAGCGGCAGGTGGGGAACCTTGGCTTCCTCCGTCACTGGAGCTAGCAAGCCTCCTGTTCGCTTCAGCTGCCTGGCTGCCGGCCACCATCTTGGTTGGCAGTTAATTTGCATATTGCCCTGATTAGCCAATGGGAAGGGTAGCGAAGTTACTGTTAATTACCATGTTTGTCTATTTTTAGATAGGATATATGTCAAACCAACACCAATTACAGTTAAATTGTAATTAGAAGCAGCAATATGTGCGAATATGTGATTTAAATATAAACAGTAAGTTTATGTGACACAAAGGGGTAATCAAACATTGGCATGTAAGATATGCTTACTTCCCCACTGATCTAGGAATCACTCTCCGATTTACTTCTCTTCACGTTAGAAGATGACCTGGACTCTGGAGTTCCTCATATAAAGTCTTATTATTTGAAGCAGAATGGGCAAAAGACAATAATCAAGGATGAAAAACCAAACTACAGTAACAACCTTCATCTTGCTGGGACTGACCGATGACACTCCTCAGAAAATATTGCTGTTTATCTTTCTATTTCTTTCCTACATGTTGAGTATATCTGGAAACCTAACCATCATCACCCTCACTCTGATGGATTCCCACCTAAAAACACCGATGTATCTGTTCCTTCAAAATTTCTCCTTCTTAGAAATTTCTTTCACAACTGCCTGTGTTCCCAGATTCCTATATAGCATAGTATCTGGGGACAAGTCCATTACCTATAATGCTTGCTTCAGTCAACTCTTGTTTACAGACGTCTTTGCAGTAACGGAATTTTTTCTTCTGGCTGCCATGTCCTATGATCGCTACGTGGCCATCTGCAAACCCCTGCATTACACCACCATCATGAACAGCAGAGTCTGCAAGAACATCATTTTCTCCTGTTGGGTAGCAGCACTGATCATCATTCTGCCACCAATGAGTCTGGGTTTGGGCCTGGAATTCTGTGATTCAAACGTCATTGATCATTTTTGCTGTGATGCATCTCCTCTCCTGAAGATCTCTTGCTCAGACACCTGGTTGATAGAACAGATGGTTATCATGTGTGCCGTGTTGACATTCATTATGACCCTCATATGTGTAGTTCTTTCCTACATTTATATCATCAAGACTATTCTAAGGTTTCCCTCTGCCCAGCAAAGGAAAAAGGCCTTTTCCACGTGTTCTTCCCACATGATTGTGGTTTCCATTACTTATGGAAGCTGCATCTTCATTTATGTCAAACCTTCAGCCAAGAATGAGGTAGTTATAAATAAAGGGACTTCACTCCTTATTACCTCCATTTCACCCATGTTAAACCCCTTTATTTACACCCTGAGAAACAAGCAAGTGAAACAAGCTTTCCATGACTCAATTAGAAAGATTGCATTCCTCTTAAAGATGCAGAGGAAAAAGTAATCAGTGAATGCAATTAAAAGGAAGGATAAATAGACAGAGAACCCGAAGCTTCTAATATTATTTGTCTCTGCATGACTTATTCTCTAGTCATATCGACATTCTCGCTTTGTTGTTAGACTTGTTTACTGTGAATTTGACTATTCTATTTTACTCCCCATTAAAACTAAAATCTAAGGTATTTATGCTTACTATCTGGCAGAAATTTCTGTTCTTGCCAAACACTTTGGTTGCTATCCCTGGAAACACGGTAGAACACATTTTTCTGCCATATTTGTACATTGTAAGATGTGACTATGTAGCCTATATTATAGCTAACAGAATGGGTGTGGAAGCGATGTGCACTGTTTCTAGACCTGCGCTATGAAAATATTAATAGTTAATTCACCATCCCTGTTCCCCACCTACTGGCCAGATGTCCACATTTCAATACCTTTGTAATCTTCATGTCGATAATGAATGAGCTTGATCTTCTATCTCTGGTATAGTCTTCATCCAAAGAACAGGCTATCACAGCAAGTTTGATAAAGGATCTCCTCTACTTCAATTCTAGTCAGTTGTCATCACATTTGACAGGTAAAGTATCACAGAACTATTCCTGCCACTGACTAAGGGAGCAATACTCAGAGTTATTTCTAATTTGGCTACATGAGTACAATTATGACCCATCCTCTAGTATTGTTAGAAGTACATTCTGTTAACATATTTTAATATGCTTTTATTCTTATTTTTTTATTTTATTGATGTCAGAAATAGGAAAGGAGATGCAGAGAGAGAAATGTCAATGATGAGAAAGATTCATTGATCAGATGCCTCTTGCATGCCCCCCACTAGGAATGGAGACCATAACCCTGGCATGTGCCCTGACCAGGAACAGAACTGTGACCTCCTGGCACATGGTCAATGCTCAACCACTTAGCCACACTGGCCAGGCCATACTGTTACATTAAATGGTATAGACATTATGTCTTGACTATTGGCATACTCCTACTCAGACAGCCATAAATTCAAACCTGGCCCAGGACAATCATATAAGGAAAAATAGTATTAAAAGTAATATACACAAGTTTGTAATACCACCCACCCTTCTTCAAATCTCCTGGTCTTATAAACCTTTCCAGTGAAGTTCCACTGTTACTTCCTCTCATATTCACTGTGAGGTAGAAAATAGCTAAATAAAATTTTAGCTATTTAATATTTCTTTAATATATTTTTGTTGTATTCAGAAAGGAAGGGAGAGGCAGAGAGAGATAGAAACATCAATGATGAGAAAGAATCATTGATTGGCTGCCTCCTGCACTCCCCCTACTGGGGATGGAGCCTCATTGTTGTTTTGATTTGAATCTCTGGAATGATTAGTGAAATTGAGCTATGTCTCTTGTCCTTCTGTATGTCCTCCTTCTAATCTCTTTGAACAGCAATGTCCACAGGAGGGGATTACCAACAATAACAACAATTACTTGTCTTAATTTATTAAGGAATTTTAAGCAAAATATCACATCACCTTAGATTTCAGAAGTAAAACATCATTGTATAATTTATATAAAAAATAAACAATAAAGAAAATACTTACTCTTCTGACGATCATAGTCTCAGATAGTCACTTAATCCCCAAATTCCTCAGGTGACAAAAGCTGACCAGAAATGTGTCAGCGGAGATAGGTAGGTGCATGGCCAATCGAATATTTTTTTGAACCCTTACTCAACCTCACAGTCTCTTTTAGAGACTTTATCAACAAGATCTTGATTTTACTTTAAATCTAAGCAATATTTTATTGTGCTCCCTTTAAGTAAAATGCTAAACAAACAAGCAAACAAATAATCCAATTATAAAATGGGCGAAGAACCTGACAGACACTTCTCCTAAGAAGACATACAAAAGGCCAACAGATATATGAAAATATGTTCAACTTCACTTCTTATCAGGGAAATGCAAATCAAAACTACAATGAGATACCACCTCACATAATAGCCATCCGTTAGAATGGTTATTATCAACAAGGAAAGTAATAACAAGTATTGGTGAGGTTGTGGAGAAAAAGGAAACTTTGGTCACTGCTGAAGTAAACTGGTATAGCCACAATGGAAAAACAGTGCATTTTCTCAAAAAATTAAGGGTAGAGTTACCATATGATCTAGAATGTCTTCTTCTGGATATCTACCCCAAAAACTTGAAAGCATTTGTTTGCAAAGACATATTCACCCCCATGTTCATTGCAGCATTATTTATGATGGCCAAGACATAGAAACAACCAAAGTATATTTTTGAGAGATGATTGGGTAAAGATGATGTGGTATATATACACAATGAATTACTACTCAGGCATAGGGAAAGATGAAATACTGCCATTTGTGACAACATGGACCTTGAGAATATCATGCTAAGCAAAATAAGTCAGACAGAGTCAAGTACGGTAAGATTTCATTCATCTGTGGGATATAAAACTGAAAGCAACAAGTGAACAAACCAGACAAACAAACAAAAACTCATAGACACAGACAAACAGTATGGTGGTTACCAGGGAAATGGAGGTGGGGGTGGGGTAGTAAAGGAACAAATATATGGTGATGGAAGATGATTTGGCATTGGGTGGTGGGAACACAATGCAACATACAGATCACGTTTTATAGAAATGTACACTGAAACCTATACAATCTTGAATGATAGCCTTGCTGGATAGAGTATTCTTGGATTCAATCCTTTGCTTTGCATCACTTTGTAAATTTTCGTCCATTCTTTTCTGGCCTGATGTGTTTCTGTTGAGAAATCATTTGATAATCTAATGGGAGATCCCTTGTATGTAACTTTCCGTCTCTCTCTTGCAGCCTGTAAGATTCTCTCTTTGTCCTGAACATTTGCCATGGTAATTATGATGTGTCTTTTCGGGTTCACCTTGTTTGGGACTCTCTGTGCTTGTGTGACTTTTTTCTTCCCCACCTCAGGGAAGTTTTCTGATATTATTTCTTCGAATAGGTTTTCTAATCCTTGTTCCTCTTTCTGTTGTTCTGGCACCCCTATTATTCGTATGTTGCTTCGTTTCATGTTGTCCCAAAGCTCCCTTAGGCTCTCCTCCTGTCTTTTAATTTTTTTCTCCAATTGCTGTTCAGTTTGGGTGTGTTTTGCTTTCCTGTCTTCTAATTCGCTAATTTGGTCCTCCGCTTCTCCTAGTCTACTGTTGAAACTTTCAATGGTGTTTTTTATTGCAGCTATATCACTCTTCACTTCTTCTTAGTTCTTACATAATTTATTGATTTATTCATCTGTTTCTTCTTGCTTCTTGCATAAGTTGTTGATTTTTTTCCTCCATCCGGTTTATGCATTCTAGGACCCTTAATGTGAACTCTTTTTCTGTCATGCTGCATGCCTCGCTTTCATTTAACTGCTTTTCTGGCGAGTCCTCCTTTTCTTTCCTTTGGGGGCTTCTTTGTCCACCCATGTTGATCTCACCGACATATCTAGATGTTGAGTCACTCAGTGGCTGCTCCCTGGGTGGCAGGGGCTCCTTGGGTTGTGGTTGCGGACGGTTGCGGTAGCAGCTGTTTCCCAGTTGGCAGCAGCTCCTCTGGTGGGTGCTGTTCGCAGCTGTGGTGGCTCTTCTGGCTGGTGGGGGGAGGCTTCACGTACAGCTGCTGTTCCTCAGACAGAGGGTGTGGTGATCAGGAGGCTGCTGTTACTTGGATCTGCTGCGTTGATTTAAAGGCACAAAATACAACACAACAAGGGACAACGTACCTGGCGCTGAACACAAATATATTCACGATATTAATAACCCCAAATAAAGGTGACCACCCGAATTAAGAGAATTAGGGGATAAGGAGGAAAGAAGAGAAAAAGATAAAAGAGAAAAAAGAAAAGAAAAGAAAAATAATAAAGAAAAAAAAGGAGTGCAAAAGTGAAATTGGGAAAAAAATAGGGGGAAAAAAGAAAAAGAAAAAAAAAGAGCGAAAAGAGAGAATGAAGTAGAAGAGGGGAAGAGACTATTTGTATGAGGTGAAAACTCCGATAGAACTGCCACTAATCCCAACAAATTCCAGCAACAGATCTCTGGAGATGAATGCAAACTACAAACAACCAATAATATCAAGAGAGGCAAGGGAAAACAGAAGCACAAAAATAACCGGGGACGGTAGGAAGGGAGGGAGGGGAAAAACCCGCAGAAAAAAATAAAAA
Source organism: Myotis brandtii (assembly GCF_000412655.1). NCBI lineage: Eukaryota > Metazoa > Chordata > Mammalia > Chiroptera > Vespertilionidae > Myotis > Myotis brandtii. The sequence continues at coordinate 133,186 of NW_005368921.1, forward strand.
TAAAAAGCAAAACGACCTCACAACCAGTCCTAAAAAAAACACAAAACAAAAAACAAAACAAAACGATATACTCAACAATCAGGCAAACAGAAACAAAACAATAGAAAGATAAAAGAAGAGGAAAAAAAATTTTGGATAGTGAAGAAAGATAAGGGATAGGTGTATAAGGATTTAGAGCAGTGGATTGGAAATGGGATATATAAGTAGGGTGAAATTTTGACAGGGGGTAAAAAGAAGGAATAGGGAAAATCTAAAGCTACATGAATTTGGCAATGTAGCAGGATACAAAATTAACCCCAAGAAATCTGAGGCATTTCTATACACCAATAGTGAACTTTCAGAAAGAGAGATTATAAAAACAATCCCATTTACCATCATCGCACCAAAATTAAGATACCTAGGAATAAACTTAACTAAAGAGGTAAAAGACCTCTACTCAGAAAACTACAGGACGTTGAAAAAAGAAGTGATGGAAGACATAAACAGATGGAAGAACATACCGTGTTCATGGATTGGTAGAATCAACATCATTAAAATGTCCATACTACCCAAAGCAATCTATAAATTCAACGCACTTCCCATTAAAATACCAACGGCATACTTCACAGATCTAGAACGAACTCTCCAAAAATTCATCTGGAACAAAAAACGACCCCGAATAGCTGCAGCGATCCTGAGAAAGAACAAAGTAGGTGGGATCTCAATACCAGATATCAAGCTGTATTACAAAGCCACTGTTCTCAAAACTGCCTGGTACTGGCACAAGAACAGACATATAGATCAATGGAATAGAATAGAAAGCCCAGAAATCAGCCCCAACCAATACGCTCAATTAATATTTGACAAAGGAGGCAAGAACATACAATGGAGCCAAGATAGTCTCTTCAATAAGTGGTGTTGGGAAAATTGGACAGACATATGCAAGAAAATGAAACTAGACCACCAACTTACACCATACACAAGAATAAACTCAAAATGGATAAAGGACTTAAATGTACGACAGGAAACCATAAAAATTCTAGAAGAATCCAAAGGCAACAAAATCTCAGACATATGCCAAAGCAATTTCTTCACTGATACAGCTCCTAGGGCAGTTGAAACTAAAGAGAAAATGAACAAATGGGACTACATCAAAATAAAAAGCTTCTGCACAGCAAAAGAAACCATCAACAAAACAACAAGAAAACCCACTGCGTGGGAAAACATATTTGCCAACGTCATATCTGATAAGGGCCTAATCTCCAAAATTTATAGGGAACTCATACAACTTAACAAAAAGAAGATAAACAATCCAATCAAAAAATGGGCAAAGGATCTAAATAGACACCTTTCAAAAGAGGACATTCAGAAAGCCAAGAGACATATGAAAACATGCTCAAAGTCACTAATCATCCGAGAGATGCAAATCAAAACAACAATGAGGTACCATCTCACACCTGTCAGAATGGCTATCATCAACAAATCAACAAACGACAAGTGCTGGAGAGGATGTGGAGAAAAAGGAACACTTGTGCACTGCTGGTGGGAATGCAGACTGGTGCAGCCACTATGGAAGACAGTATGGAGTTTCCTCAAAAAACTGGAAATGGAACTCCCATTTGACCCTGTGATCCCACTTCTAGGAATATATCCCAAGAAACCAGAAACACCAATCAGAAAGGATATATGCACCCATATGTTCATAGCAGCACAATTCACCATAGCTAAGATCTGGAAACAGCCTAAGTGCCCATCAGTAGATGAATGGATTAGAAAACTGTGGTACATCTACACGATGGAATACTATGCTGCTGTAAAAAAGAAGGAACTCTTACAATTTGCAACGGCATGGATGGAGCTGGAGAGCATTATGCTAAGTGAAATAAGCCAGTCAATGAAGGAAAAATACCACATGATCTCACTCATTCATGGATAATAAAGACCATTACAAACTTTTGAACAATAATAGATACAGAGGCAGAGCTGCCTCAAACTGATTGTCAAACTGCAGTGGGAAGGCCAGAGAGGGTTGGGGGGCAGAAGGGAGGGGAGTAAGAGATCAACCGAAGGACTTGTATGCATCCATATAAGCATAACCAATGGA
>NW_005368921.1:139744-141271 GCF_000412655.1 Myotis brandtii
AGCATTATGCTAAGTGAAATAAGCCAGTCAATGAAGGAAAAATACCACATGATCTCACTCATTTGTGGATAATAAAGACCATTATAAACTTATGAACAAAAATAGATACAGAGGCAGAGCTGCCTCAAACAGATTGTCAAACTGCAGCGGGAAGGCCGGGGAGAGTAGGGGGGCAGATGCAGGGGGTAAGAGATCAACCAAAGGACTTATATGCATGCATATAAGTATAACCAATGGACATCAGACACTGGGGGGTAGGGGAGGCCAGGAGATTGTCAAGGGGGGGGGGAAGGAGAAAAAAAATACTTCTGGAGGAGATCAAGGGAGAGATTGACAGCAATACAGTCATAGTAGGGGACTTTAATACCCCACTATCACCATGGGACAAATCTTCTAAACAAAAAATCAGCAAAGAAACAACAATCCTAAATGACTCACTAGATCAGATGGAATTAATTGACATCTTCAGAACATTTCACCCCAAAGCCACAGAATATACATTCTTCTCAAGTGCACATGGGTCATTTTCAAAGATAGACCACATATTGTGGCACAGGCAAAATTTCTTCAAATTCAAGAAGATAGAAATCATATCAAGCATCTTCTCAGATCACAATAGCATACTACTGGAAATCAACTACAATAAAAATATTCCAAAAAAAATCAAACACACGGAGACTAAATAGCATGCTATTAAACAATGACTGGGTTACCAGAGAGATCAAATAAGAAATAAAAAAACATCATGGCAACAAACGACAATTGAAACACAATAATCCAAAATCTATGGGACACAGCGAAAGCAGTCTTGAGTGGGAAGTTCATAGTTCTCCAAGCCTACTGCAAAAAACAAGAAACAATGGTAATAAATTACCTAACCCTACAACTCAAAGAGTTAGAAAGAGAGCAACAAGAAAAGCCCAGTGTAATCAGAAGAAAGGAAATAATAAAGATCAAAGCGGAGATAAACGACATAAAGACCAAAAAAAAAAAAAACCACACAAAACATAAAATCAACGAAACCAAGAGCTGGTTCTTTGAAAGGATAAACAAGATTGATGAACCTCTAGCCAGGCTCACCAAGAAGCAAAGAGAGAGGACCCAAATAAAAATATCGGAAATGAAAAGGAGAAATAACAACAGACTTCACAGAAATACAAAGGATTGTTAAAAAAATACTATGGACAACTCTATTCAAACAAACTAGACAACCTGGAGGAAATGGACATATTTCTAGCAAAATACAACCTTCCAAAACCCATACAGGAAGATTCTAAAAGTCTCAATAGGCCAATAACTATGGAAGAAATTGAAGCAGTCATCAAAAAGTTTCCAGCAAACAAAAGCCCAGGGCCAGACGGCTTCACGGGTGAACTTTACCAAACATTCAAGGGAGAACTAAAACCTATCCTCCTCAGACTATTCCAAAAAAATCAAGAGGAAGGAATGCTTCCAAGCACATTCTTTGAACCAGCATTAACCTAATACCAAAACCAAATAAAGACAACACAATGAAAGAGAATTACA
>NW_005368921.1:141343-153403 GCF_000412655.1 Myotis brandtii
TACCTTGGTTGCGGGCACATTCCCAGTGGGAGGTGTGCAGGAGGCAGCTGATCGATGTTTCTCTCTCATCGATGTTTCAAACTCTCTGTCCCTCTCCCTTCCTCTCTGTAAAAAACAATAAAATATATTTTTAAAAAATATTATAACCTAATGAACAAAAAGATAGATATAGAGGCAGTAAATCATCGAACAGACTGTCAAATTACATTGGGAAGGCTGGGGAGTGTTGGGGAGGGGGGGGAAGAGATCAACTGAAGGACTTGTATGCATGCATATAAGCACAACCAATGGACACAAGACACTGGGGGGGTGGGATGAGGGCATGCGACAGGGGGTAGGGGAGGCTCAGAGAAGGTCAATGGGGCGGAAAAAGGAGATATATGTACTACTATGTGTAATACTTTAAACAATAAAATAAAAATTAAAAAAAATTAATTGACACCTGCTTATGGATTATTAAAATTAAAGGTATCTCAATGTAGCATGGTTTTTTAACATCCAGAAGCATCCTGTGTCAAAATGTTATTCATACCTGAAAATATATATCTAAAGAGGGAAACACTTATATTATAGGTGTGGGTATATATGTGTGTATACAAACATAGGCATACACTTTCCTCAATAAAATGACATATTTGTTAATGTTCCAATAGTTTCTTCCCCTACTCACTTGTAAATTTAACAAGAATCATCTCTGCAAGAGAGATAGAAATGGAGCCCTTACAGTTTACTATCAATTAGTTTGTCAAAGTTGGTCTCTTTTTTATCTAGGCAAGAAATAAATATGGCTCAAAGACAAAATATCTTATATAATAAGAGAGGAACATGCAAATTAACCATCCCTCCGCTATGTTCAAGCCACGCCACTAGGCAATCCGAGTAACCATGCAAATTATCCAACAAAGATGGCGGTTAGTTTGCATATGCAGGTGGGCTTCAGGGACCTTCGCCAGCCCCGGGAGGCGTGCCAGCCATGCCCAAGGGCTCCTGGGACTTTCGCGGGTCGGGGAGGCGCCTTGCCGGCGGAGAGCAGGAGGTTTGGAAGACTTGGCAGAGCAGGAGACTGCTGAACATAGAGCAGAGCAAGAGAGAGGGTGGCTTGGAGGGCGCAGCTCCCTCTGTCACCCCAGCTTCCTCATCACAGCTGTGGAAACTGACAGCAGGGAGGAGGAAGTCCCACCCCCACAGAATCAGCCAGAATCAGCCATTGGTCAGAAAGCTCTCAGCAGCCTGATAGCCAGGACTCTCATTCACCTGCATCTCAGACCTCGACAGTAGACAGGTGAGACTATGTCTAAAGAACAACTCTTGATACAACGTAGCTCTGCAGCCAAAAGATGCGGGCGTTATCGACAGAAAGTGTTTGCAGAGCAGCGTGCGTCTGATCTTGAAAGAAGGCCAGCGCCTGCGGCAGGATGTATCTGAACACCAGCTACTGGAAAAATATCGCTCTGATGCCGAAAAATACCAGTGTTATCGACAGAAAATGTCTAAAGACCAGCGTGCCTTTGAAGTTGAAAGAAGGCGGTGGCGACTACAGAATATGTCTAGAGAACAGTCATCAACAAGTACTACCAATACCGGTAGGAACTGCCTTCTCAGTGAAAATGGAGTACATGAGGATGCAATCCTCGAACATAGTTGTGGTGGAATGACTGTTCAATGTGAATTTTGCCTATCAATAAATTTCTCAGATGAAAAACCATCTGATGGGAAATTTACTCGATGTTGTAGCAAAGGGAAAGTCTGTCCAAATGATATACATTTTCCAGGTTACCCGGCGTATTTAAAAAGATTATGACAAATGAAGATTCTGACAGGAAAAATTTCATGGAAAATATTCATTCCATAAATAGTTCTTTTGCTTTTGCTTCCATGGGAGCAAATATTGCATCGCCATCAGGATATGGGCCATACTGTTTTAGAATACACGGACAAGTTTATCACCGTACTGGAACTTTACATCTTCGGATGGTGTTTCTCTGAAGTTTGCTCAACTCTATATTTTGTACATGGTCTCTTTCCAGTTCAGTTTGGCAGATGTTCCCCCCTCCTGCTCTTCTAACCTTTTTTTGGGAGTACAAGCTACACCAACATCAGTCAGCTTTCATTTTCTTTCTGTTTTGGACACTGCCTTGTTTGTTGCAAAAATAACAAGTTCTGAATTGAGAGATCTATTATAAGCTGCTCTTATCAAAACAACACCTGCAAGCCCATGAGTCATCTGAAGGTTTTATGGGTACTAAAGGGTGTGTGTGTGTGTGTGTGTGTGCGTGTGTGTGTGTGTGTGTGTGTTAAGAGTAATATTTGGGCCTGTTCCCTCAAGTTTGTATTGTTTATCAGTCCTAATAATCTTCACCAATGGGTGGGGTGAAGGTGAAAAACAGGTGTAAGGAGAATAGTTATCAGCTGTAACTGTCTTGAAAGAGAAATTGGTCATCATGTGGTCAACTGCTCTTAGAATTTTCCTTAGCTACTGGAAGTGGCCTCTTGATCCGTAGACTATTTCTATGTTCCCACTATGCTACCCCTGTGTTTCCCCCACCCCCATCAGAGAATGTCAGTCTGAGCAGCCCTGGTACTAGATGTCCCTGAGGAGAGTTGTAAGCCAAGTTGTTCAGTGTGGCCCTTTCCTCGTATCTATTTATATTTTCTCACACATGAGAATGTATATTTTATAAAGCATGTGTTTGTCTACTTGTTTGTCTACTGTGATATGTCTTCAATAAAGCTAAGCTACATTTTTAAAAAATATCATCCAGTAAATTCCTCATTTCAGGTATTGTATTTCTGAAAAATAAGTTCTCTCCTAAAATATGTTAACTAGAGTACAAAAATATTTTTAGTAAAACTATAATAGAGAATCTTCTTTAAAACTTATAAAAATGGCCCTAGCTTGTCTGGCTCAGTGGATAGAGCATCAGCCTGTGGACTGAAGTGCCCTGGGTTTGATTCCAGTCAAGGGCACATGCCCATGTTGTGGGCTCGATCCCTAATAGACAGTGTGCAGGGGGCAGCTGATCAATGATTCTCTCTCATCATTAATGCTTCTATCTCTCTCTCCCTCTCTCTTCCTCTCTGAAGTCAATAAAATATATATATTGTTAAAAAATTATTAAAGTGGAAGAATACATAATTTTTTATTTGATGAAAATAATTATATATATATGGCTAATATGCTAAGTGTCCTTCTGACCATTTGACCAGTCGCTATGACAAGCACTGATCACCAGGGGACAGATGCTCAACACAGGAGCTGCCGTGACGCTTACTGGCCATTTACAAAGAAACGGCACCACGGACCTGGTGCCGACAAAGCAACACTGGGCTTCCCCCAAGTGGGGCACAGGCCCTGCCACCACAAAGAGTGACAGCCCACCAAATCACAGCAACGCTGCTGAGACTCCATGGCGTAAAATGCTGCCCACAGCCCAGCCCAGCCCGAAAACAGTCACTGTGGGCGTCGGGTAATGACATCACGTAGCAACGCCCAGATTCCTCTCCCTAGTGACAACTAGCCTCCTTGCAGTTTCTTCAGCCCAGGAACACAACACGACTTGCTTTATAGCCAGGTGCAAATATTTCACACTTTAAGCAGATGTCTGTGAAGTGTTTTCCCCTGCCTCATCTCATTTGATCCTCACAGAAGTCCTGGAGTAAGTAGATAGGAGACTCAGTGGAATCCTATTTTCTTTTCATTAGTGGGAAACCAGAGATTTAGAAAGTTTAAAAACTTGACCTGACTGAACAGAAGTAAGAAATGGTGTGCCTTGAAAATGACTTCAAGTTTTCTAACTGCCTAGAATATAGCCAAACACTGCTGCAGTTAAATATTTTACCCTTTGTTCTCTACAATAATAATCTGCTTCGTGTTGATATTTACTGCTGTGTTGCTGACAATTACCTGAAAGAGAAGTTGGGGTGCTTCACTGGGCTGGAAAAAGTTTAGCTAAATCAGAAAGCAGATCTAATTAAGCAAGTTTATCTATAAATATAAAGCCCTCACTGGCGCCAATCGCACATGTGTAAAAGGAATGAGAGAGGTGATATAACTATAGTTTTTATACATATTAAGAAAGGCATAAGGGATTGTTATTAAAAGTGCATATCATAAGCTGACAACTTAGGTAAAATTTATATTATGTAATAAATAAGATGTTTAAGTACATAAACGTGTATGTTTCTTATTGCAGTAAAATATGCATAACACAGAATCTACTATTTTGACCATTTTTAAGTAAGATTCGGTGGCACTTAGTACATTTATATTGTTGTGCAACTATAAAAATATGTTTGGTCTCCAGTTATAAGATATGGTTGTAAATTTTTATACATTTGTGAATAATGCAGTCCGTGTATTTGGAGAAAGAAAAATCTGAAAAAATAAGATCTATATGTAAGCATTAGCCTCATACAGGGAGGGGCAAAAGTATGTGTACAGTTGTTCATATGGAAAATAAGCCTGGCTGGTGTTACTCAGTGATTGAGCATGGACCTATGAACCAGGAATCCACGGTCCAATTCCCAGTCAAGGCACATGCTCAGGTTTTGGGCTCAATCCCCAGCATGGGGGATGCAGGAGTAGTCCATTCATGTTTACCTTGTATCAATGTTTCTGTCTCTTTATCCCTCTCCTTTCCTCTCTCTCTCAAAAAAAAATCAGTTAAGAAATGAACTATCTAATTTAAATGACACAGTTGTCTTGCCATTTTTCATAGCAACACTATTTACAATAGTTAAGATCTGGAAACAGCCCAAGTGCTCATCAGTAGATGAGCAGATAAAAAAGCTGTGGGACATTTATACCATGAAATACTCTGCAGCAGTAAAAAGAAAGAAAGAAAGAAAGAAAGAAAGAAAGAAAGAAAGAAAGAAAGAAAGAAAGAAAGAAAGAAAGAAAGAATCTCTTACCCTTTGATGGAGGGACCTGGCGAGTATCATGCTAACCGAAATAAGCCAGTCAGAGAAAGACAAGTATCACATGATCTCACTTATATGTGAAATCTAATGAACAAAATACACTGAGGAACAAAATAGATCCAGAGACATGGAGGCATGAAACAGACCGATGAATCTCAGAGGGAAGTGGAGAGTGGAGGGTAAAGAGTGGCAGGAAGTGAGTAACTAAAGAACTTACATGCATGTATGCATAACCCATTGACACAGACAATAGTGCATGTCAGGGCCAGCCTGACAGGTTGAGCAGGGCTGAGGTAGGGAGGTGGGAATTGAGAAAAGAAAGAAAGACAGGAAAGCTGGATCGGGAGGACTGCAGCTCAATCGAGGAACTGCAGCAAGTTTATTAACTACATAATGCTTTTTATACACAAGACACTGAATAGGAGGTCTGTCAAGAGGAATGTATTCTTTGTTCCTCTTAATCTCTAAGGGAGGGACAGAGCAGAAGGACAAATTCTCGGTACAGCAAATCTCAGTAAATAGTTACAGACTTCTTGGTAAGCCATGAAAGGCTATTCTCATTCTACAAAGGTTTCTCTCATTCTACTGATAACCGCCATCCAAACAAGTCTGGGAAAACTGTGTGGGTAAGGGTCCCAGCCTTGCTAGCCCCTTCAGGTGCAAGGACCATGTCAGCTTACACCCGGTCTCCAACAAGTGCAGTGAAGGACTGGGGAGGAGACAGGAGCAAGGTGGAGGTGGTTAATGGGGGGAAGGGGGGACATCTGTAATACTTTCAACAACAAAGATGCATTTTTTAAAATAAAATAAATGACCTGTGTCAAATGCTCCTGCAACATCTTCATATCTCCAAGGAGACAGTCCCACTGAAGCCTTTTTCATTGTTTATTTGCCAAACTTCATTTCTCAGAAAACTAATTAACAATTCTTGATTGTAGGTCACCAAGGATCATTTGCTGTTTTCACTTAATGACTTTTTCTGCAAATTAAAAGGAAAAGTCACATTTGACATCATAAAAGCATTTCTCTCTGCCCTGATTATTTAAATTATTATCGCTTCCACCAGAGGAGAGAGTTCTCAGCCTTTAGAGTAATTTTTTTTCAATGATGGAGACTGTAGTCTTAATATTGCTATGTTTAAATAGTCAACAGAAGTCCTGATTTACTGACAGAAGAGTAAGTATGATAGTTTGTCTCTTTGATCTTAAGATCTAGATTATAATTTCCTCTGCCAAGAAAATGGATTTCTTTGAGAGTGGGAGTTTATATACTCTTAATGTGTTTCAAATATATTTATTAAATTCTTTTTTAGAATGAATTTCCTGCATGTGAATAAATGTCATTGTCTGGGAGGTTTATGCATAAGACACATAAACAAACCTGTGTCTTATGTGTCTTCCATTGCTTAATGTGAGAAATATTCAGGGTAACTTTGTATAGACTATTCAATCTCAAATTAAAAATAATGAAGTCTCTTTATACATAAATATACAAGCATGCCCTGTGCATTCCTCTTCCCACCCCAAAAAGAATAACAAAATGACTGAAGTCACAGCATCCCATTCAGATTCCTGTGTCCCTTTTGAGCATTTGTTTGGAAGATAAAATAAACATAAATCAATAAGTTACATGTTCTGGTCAGTCTGTTTATTGACTTCTATTATAAAATAAATTGTAATATCATGAATAAAACATATATTTTCAGCATTGAATAATGTTTAAAGTCTGAAGGACAAGTCAGATTTCACTGTGACACACATATGCGAGAGTGTAGGAGAAAAGATGGAAGGTAGGTGAGCTGCAAAAATTTTTTTAAAAGCCATATGTATCATTTCTACATCTCAATCTGATATAAATACTTGATAGTTGTTGAATGAGTGACTAAATTTCCTAAAAGGATTCTTTTTTTTTAAAAGGATTCTGATTATTGAGTAACCCATGATCCTCAGTTAGTGATTTTTCTTTAAATTAGAAGCTTTGTGAACTGGATGGTCATTATAATTCTGCCCCAATATCCATAGGAACAGAACACAATGAGTTAAACAATAAAGTAGACATTCTCATAAAACAAGTAAACTAAATACACAATGGGAACATATTTTTATTACTTTATGTCAGAAAAATGTCAATATTTGACATAATTGATTGTATATTAGGAACATTTGAGTTCCTACTTAGTGTAGTGTCAATGAATATAACTCATTGACTGGAAGATGAGGGAGGGAAGAGAACACAGTCATCATTTGTGTGGGCAACAAGGTAACACACATAGTCAGTAAAGGTAATGCACATATTCAAGGGGAAAATAAGACGGAGTGTGTAATGGGGAATAGGGGAAGCCACAGTGCTTAAGGTTGGTCATAAGAGTTAAGTTTTAGAGCGGTTAAAATAAGCTATAATCTATCAGAAAATTTCTGTGAATATCACACGCAGATTGGAAGAAGTCAGAAGTCCATGATGAGAAATGGTACAGTGACAACATTCATTCTGCTGGGACTGACAGATGACCCTCAGCTACAGGTTCTGATTTTTATCTTTCTATTTCTCACCTACACGCTGAGTGTAACTGGAAACCTGACCATCATCACACTAACCTCTGTGGATTCTCACCTAAAAACACCTATGTACTTCTTCTTAAAAAATTTCTCCTTTTTGGAGATCACATTCACATCTGCCTGTATTCCCAGATACATGTATAGTATTGCAGCAGGTGACAAGGTCATTACCTACAACGATTGTTTCATCCAAGTGTTTTTTACTGACCTCTGTGGAGTAACAGAATTTTTCCTTCTGGCGGCCATGTCCTATGACCGCTATGTGGCCATCTGCAAGCCCCTGCATTATACGACCATCATGAGCACCAAGGTCTGCCAGACTCTTATCATTAGCTGCTGGGTGTCTGGTTTATGTATCATAGTCCCACCACTTAGCCTGGGTTTAACTCTAAAATTTTGTGACTCTAACATGATTGATCATTTTACCTGTGATGCATTTCCCTTAGTGAAAATCTCATGCTCAGACACATGGCTCATCGAACAGACAGTCATAATCTGTGCTGTCCTGACCCTGAATGTCACTCTTACTTGTGTTGTTCTGTCATATGCTTCCATTATCAAGACAATTTTGAGATTCCCTTCTGTTCAGCAAAGGAAAAAGGCCTTTTCCACCTGTTCTTCCCACATGATTGTGGTCTCCATCAGCTATGGCAGCTGCATCTTCATCTATATCAAACCTTCAGCAAAGGAGTCAGTGGCTATTAACAAGGGTGTGACAGTACTCACTACTTCCATCGCTCCACTGCTCAACCCTTTCATTTACACCTTGAGAAACAAGCAAGTAAAACAAGCCTTCAATAACTCAGTCAAAAGAATTGTGATATTTTCTAAGAAATAAGAGAATGTGAAGCCAAATAAACACCTATATAATGCACTTACCAAATTCCATACTCAGGTTCACTTATTCAAAACACTTATTCATCCTGATCTAGTGACATCTTCCTCACAAACCTCCTTTAAGATCCTTCTATACACAGGCATATTGATAGCTTCTTTATCTTTATTATTGAAACTATTACTAAACACATGAAAAAGAGTAATTGTGTGTATAATGTCTAAAAAAATGAATAATCACAAGTTAAAGTACATGTGAAAGAATTATAGCGCTTCTAATATTGGGGAAACACCGGAAAATATTACTACCATGAACTGAGAAATACTGGTTAAAATGTAGTAAATATTCATTTGAATTTATAGATGAAAGCATTGCAAAGTTGTAAATAGGAGATGTCGGAATTGGTAGAGCAATAATGTATAAAATGACCTGTGGGTGCTCAGAAGATTATAGACTAAGGATGGGAATAGGAGATGGCATTTTAGATCACAATGGTTTAGGTTTAAAGTCTCATGGTTAATCCTAACCGGTTAGGCTTGGTGGATAGAGTGTTGACCTGTGGACTGAAGGGTCCCAGGTTTGATTCCTGGGCATGTACCTTGTTTGTGGGCTCATTCCCACTGGGAAGTGTGCAGGATGCAGCTGATTGATGTTTCTCTCTCATCAATGTTTCTAACTCTCTATCTCTTTCCCTTCCTCTCTGTAAAAAATTGATAAAATATATATAAATAAATAAAATGTCTCAGTATTAGTAGAGCACTTGAAATAACACAATACTTGCACATGCAATGAAAGTTAAAATTAGAAAACTATGCTCATTTTCACAGAAGATCACATTTTTTGAAAAGTATTTTCTGCTACTGATAGAGCTGTGAGCCAAGGAAAAAACATTCCCTAGTGTATTTAATAACTGTGCCTACCTCTAACACAAACTAAGCTTTTATAGTCCAAAATATCATATTTAAATTTTACACAAAAAATAGTTTCTTGAAAATTAAGGTGTTTACATAAAATTAACTAATTGCTATATGGAAAGCAATGAAATGCAGATGTCATCAAGTATTTGGAGCACTGAAAAGCCATAGTCAAAAGGAATTCTGTTATTCTAAATCTATTCACTAATTATAAAAATGTGAACTAGATAAAAGAGAGGAACTTATCCTTATAAGTTTGAAAAGATGAAAAATGAACATATAAATGGAAAAATGTAACTTATTATGGGTAGAAAATGAAAGTAACTATATAAGTTAAAGAAATTTAAAAGCTAGTTCTTTGAAAAGTCCAATAGCACAGATAAAGCCCAATAAATATGAGAGGTAAAAATTTTAAATACTGCATATTTTATTGGAAAATCATCAGGATACATATAGGAGAGAATGAATAAAACTATTGTATTTTATTGATTTTGAAGTCTTATTTTATTCATATTTTGCTTTTCTGAAATGGAGATTTGTCATACATTGGCATCTACTATTGGTATAGTTCAATTGGCAGCATTGTCTTTTTTTTCATTGTTTGGATTATCTACATAAAGCCAGACTTTTGTTTTTTATTTTGTGTTTTATTTTTAATGTATATATTTCTTATTGCTGATAGCATTACAGATATCTTCCATACCCCTTACCCTTACCCTCTCCTCCCAGCCCTACCTACCCCCGCCCCAGGTCTTCACCACCCTATTGCCTGTGTCCATGAGTTATGCATCTAAGTATATAAGTTCTTTGGTTAATTTCTTCTCATTTCCACATTGATGTATGTCAGTCTGTTCCATATCTCCGTGCTTCAGGTCTCATTGTGTTGATTAATTCATTTTTTTCATTAGATTCCACAAATAAGTGAGACCATGTGATATATGTCTTTCTCAGGTTGGCTTATTTCACTTAGCATAATAGTCTACAGGTCCATCCATGCTATCCAGTTCCTTCTTTTTTACAGCTGCATAGTATTCCATTGTGTAAATGTCCCACAGCTTTTTTAACCTTTCATCTACTGATGGGTTCTTGGGCAGTTTCCAGATCTGAGCTATTATAAATAATGCTGCTATGTACACAGGGGTGTATATATTCTTTCTGGTTGGTGTTTCGGGTTTTTAGGATATATTCCCAGAAGTGGGAATGCTGGGTCAAATGGGAGTTTCATTTTTAATTTTCTTAGGAAATCCATCCTGTTTTCCATAGTGGCTGCAACATCTGCATTCCCACCAGCAGTGAACTGGTGTTCCTTTTTCTCCACATCCTCACCAGCACTTGTCATTGTTGTTTTTAATAGTGATACACAGCTTGATTGTATTTCTTACAATTGATGATGTCTTAAAATTGATGAAATTTGGCATATCTGTTTTTTATCCTGATGACATATTTACATATCCTAAAAACTAAAAAAAACTCTAATAGAAAACTAGTGGAACTAATAAGAGAATATGTTGTTCTAATTGAAAAAATAAAAATATTTTAAAATCAGCAGACTGAAATAACAATAAGCAATAGGAAATCAATCAGCAAATATTATTTTAGTCACAGTCATAAAAACTTAATTACCAAGAGAATAAATTTAACAAAAAGTATAGTATACACATAAACAAAGTATAATATCTATTCAAAGAATATGAAATATGATTAAAACAAAAAGGCAATCAATATTCTTGGTTGGAAAATTTTAATATGAGCATGTATATATGTGTATGTATACATGATTTACATAAGGTAGAAACATTTATTTATTTATTTACTTGCATGTAGTCACTAAGCACATAGAATATTAAAGGAAGACAAATTTTAATGCAGGTTATCTGAAGCACGAACTAAGAGATACAATCAGAAAGACAAAGGGGGGGGGGGGAAATCAAGCATGATTCACAGTGGCCAACACATGGAACAACCAAAGTATCTTTTAATAGATGATTGGAAAAACATGTTGTGGTACATACTAGTCTTACCTAATAATAGACAAACGTGCAAATTGACCATACCTTCGTTACACCCAAGCCACGCCCACCAGCCAGCCCACCAGCCACGCCCACCAACCGATCCAGAGATATGCACATTAACCCAACAAAGATGGCGGAGGCCAGAGCTGAGATACTTGCATTGTAGCCACAGCTACCATGCAAGCATCCCGGCTCTGGCTGCTCCAGGCCTATTGGAGACGCAGAAGTCAGGGGAGACAGAGAAGTCCGGCTCCAGCACCTGAGGCTGGCTGTGGCCTGGGAGACAAAGAAGCCACCTACCCCATGATCCCAGTCTGCAGCTGGCCGGAGAAGCCACCTGCCCATGATCTCAGGCTGCAGCCAGCCGGAGAAGCCGCCTGCCCCGTGATCCGAGGCCTCAGCAGGCTGGAGAAGCTGCCTGCCCCACATGCGCCCGCCCCATGTCCTCGGGAAGACTGAGAAGCCAGGCCCCAGTGCCTGAGGTTGGCTGCAGCCTAGGAGACAAAGAAGCCGCCTGCCCCGTGATCCCAGGCTGCAGCCAGCCGGAGAAGCTGCCCACACTGCATCACAGGGGACACGGAGAAGCCACCCACCTGCAGTCCAGGCACCAGCGCCTGTGGCTGGCTGCAGCCCCAGGAGATGGACAAGCCACCCGCCCTGAGGTCCCAGGCTGCAGCCACCCAGAGAAGCTGCCAGCCCTGTGATCCAGGGCGCCAGAGCCTGTGGCCCAGGAAAGAGGTTCCCCCTTCTCCTACTGCAGTCATTACTTCAATATTCCCCTTCTGAATGTCTCTCCTGTGCCGCAACCCAACTCCACTTTTCAT
>NW_005368921.1:153698-154086 GCF_000412655.1 Myotis brandtii
TGAAGATATGAATCAACTAAAATAGTTGACAGGGACAATTCTTCCATCTTTGAAAATATCTACATCAAATCTGTTTAAATAGATTTTCATCTGCATAATCTAACACATTCTGACAAGACCACCACCACCAATGTGGTCAATGTTGTGCTGATAAATGTTTAACAGCTGGCTCTCAATCAAAGAAAGCAAAACTCTGATTTATACTGTCGGCCAATTTCTGTGGCACAAATTCTCCATCCAAGGCTGATTTCAGCTGCTAATGTGATGCCACTAAATGCAGAGCTGAGGAGAAACGTGCAGTAATACACTATTATATTCTACCAGAAAGACCCAAAAGATATAAATAATGTCAAGAGTCAGAACAGTAAAGTGTAGTAAATAATTGAGG
>NW_005368921.1:154544-170100 GCF_000412655.1 Myotis brandtii
CGGTGTTTACCTATGCCGCCATCTTGGTCTCCTGAAGTGCAGGATTATTAAGGTGCCATTTACATACCGTGAAATTGGCCCTCTTTACTCTGTAGGCCTAATGCAAGCGCATACAGTTGTGTAGCCACAACAACCAGCTACAGGACATTTCCCTCATCCCCTAAGATTCCTGACCTCACACCACACGGCTCTCAGGGCCGTGTAACTGGTACCTGTCATCACCTCCTCCAACCCGTCTCCAAGGAGCAGCCTAAGTAGCCTTGTTCCGAATTCAAACCACGTGATAGTCCTGCTGAAAGCCCTTAAGGCAGGGGTCCTCAAACTTTTTAAACAGGGGGCCAGTTCACTGTCCCTCAGACCGTTGGAGGGCCGGACTATAGTTTAAAAAAAAAAAAAACTATGAACAAATTCCTATACACACTGCACATATCTTATTTTGAAGTAAAAAAACGAAACGGGAACAAATACAATATTTGTATTTGCATGTGGCCCGCGGCCATAGTTTGAGGACCCCTGATCTAATCTAATAAAAGAGAAACATGTAAATCCCCCTAGGGCTCCCGGGCTGCCAGAGGGATGTATGACTGCTTGGGAGTGGGCCTAAACCAGCAGGTGGTCATCCCCTGAGGGGTCCCAGACTGTGAGAGGGCACAGGCCAGGCTGAGGGACCCTCCCCAAGTGCACAAATTTTTGTGCACTGGGCCTCTAGTATATATATATAAAACAGAATACTACTCACCCATAAGAAAACATTAAATACTGCCATTTGCAATAACATGGATGGACCTTGAAAATATTATCCTAGGTTGAAGGAGAGACCAAGATGGCGGCATAGGTAAACACCGCAGACTGCTGCCGCAAACAACCACTTCAAAAATACAACTAAAAGACGGAACGGACATCACCCAGAACCACAGGAAGGCTGGCTGAGGAGAGACTCTTCAACTAGAAGGAAAAATAACAGCACACCGAGGCTCAGAGGAGGCGCAGTGTGGAAAAAACTCAGGTGCGGAGGTGCGCGCGCAAAGCGGGCTGGTGGCTGAGAGCGCGGTTGTCGTTTTCGGTCAGGGGGGAGTCTCAGACTCTGAGCTCCAGATACGGGCGAATCGCTGGGGACTCGGACCCAAACGGGAGAAGCGGGAGTGTCTGGCATCAGTTGGAAGGCAGCTTTCCCTCCGAGGTTTGCAGCGGTTCCGGGGGTTCTGAGAAGCAGAGCCTCTGGGAACAGGACTGAGGGCACCATAACGGCTCCCTCCGCCCGCCCTGTTGAGCCCGCCCCGCCCAAGCCCTGCGCAGAGCCATTTGCCGGATAGCCTCAGGCAAAGGCTAGATTAGCGCCTCTCCAGAGGACAGAAGTTTTCCCTGCAGACACAGCTGATTCTCACAGCCAGTCGGCCTGGTGGTCAAATCCCTCTAGTATTAACTACAACAATCAAGGCTCAACTAGAACAAGACTGCGCACAAAGACCACTAGGGGGTGCACCAAGAAAGCATAAAAAATGCGGAGACAAAAAAACATGACAGAAATGGAGGATATAGAGCTAAAAATCGCAATTTTGAGGGCTTGCAAAAATGTGCTAGAAGCTGTCAATAAACTTGAGGAGAGAGTCACGAAAACTAATGAGACCCTCGATGCTATGATAAAGAACCAACTAGAAATTAAGCATACACGGACTGAAATAAAGAATATTATACAGACACCCAATAGCAGACCAGAGGAGCGCAAGAATCAAGTCAAAGATTTGAAATGCGAAGAAGCAAAAAACACCCAACCGGAAAAGCAAAATGAAAAAAGAATCCGAAAATACGAAGATAGTGTAAGGAGCCTCTGGGACAGCTTCAAGCGTACCAACATCAGAATAATAGGGGTGCCAGAAGATGAGAGACAGCAAGATATTGAAAACCTATTTGAAGAAATAATGGCAGAAAACTTCCCCCACCTGGTGAAAGAAATGGACTTACAGGTCCAAGAAGCGCAGAGAACCCCAAACAAAAGGAATCCAAAGAGGACCACACCAAGACACATCATAATTAAAATGCCAAGAGCAAAAGACAAAGAGAGAATCTTAAAAGCAGCAAGAGAAAGAGACTCAATTACCTACAAGGGAATACCCATACGACTGTCAGCTGATTTCTCAACAGAAACTTGGCAGGCCAGAAGGGAATGGCAAGAAATATTCAAAGTGCTGAATACCAAGAACCTACAACCAAGAATACTTTATCCAGCAAAGCTATCATTCAGAATTGAAGGTCAGATAAAGAGCTTCACAGATAAGGAAAAGCTAAAGGAGTTCATCACCACTAAACCAGTATTATACGAAATGCTGAAAGGTATCCTTTAAGAAGAGGAAGAAGAAAAAGGTAAAGATACAAATTGTGAACAACAAACATGCATCTATCAACAAGTGAATCTAAGAACCAAGTGAATAAATAATCTGATGTACAGAATGAACTGGTGATTATAATGAATCAGGGACATAGAAAGGGAATGGACTGACTATTCTTGGGGGGGAAAGGGGAATGGGAGATGCGGGAAGAAACTGGACAAAAATCGTGCACCTATGGATGAGGACAGTGGGTGGGGAGTGAGGGCGGAGGGTGGGGCGGGAACTGGGAGGAGGGGAGTGCATTTATCATTCTTCTAAATTTAACTTTGCACAAGTAACCCATGTAAAAAATCTATATTTTTCAAAACTTGTAAATAAAAATAACCTTAACTAAATAAATAAATAAATAAATAAAGTGTACAGTTCTATGTTGCTTAGAGGTCACAGGGTTAACTATGCTACCACAATCTATCCCACTATTATCAGAGCTAAGTTTGATCACCTGGTTACAGTGATGACCACAAGAGAAGACAGACATTTTAATTTCACAAAGATTTATTGAGCTCAATGAGCCTAACCCTGCATGGGGCACTAGACTCAGAAAGATAGTAGGACTGAGCATTTAAGTGCAGCCCCAGTGGAGTGCTGTGGATCAAAGTTAAATCCCTTGGAGAAAGTGGGTGCTGGGGAAGTGGAGCTCCCACAAGACAGACTTAATTTGTGAGGTCTTAAAAATCATGGGAAAGCAAGTGGGCATCCAGCACGCCTTTCCTCTCCCTTCCATATACCTGTGTCTTGTTCTCTGCCCCACTGCTCATCTCTTCTAGCCTCTAACACTGTGGTTCTTTGTTTGTTCAGAACAATTTTGCAGACAATCTCAGGAAATCTGAAGACCTGATGAGGGAATAAGAGGAAACCAGTGTTTGCTGAGCATCAACCCCATGCCAATCTACAAAATCAAACATCTGCTACCAAGGAAAAAAGATGTTATAATTTATTTTGTTAATTCAGAAAAAAAATGCCAAAAAGAAAACCCATTTGAACATGTAAATGTTACAATATATACAATGAAATATTATTCAGCCATAAGGAGAAATAATATGCTATTTGCAACAACATGAATGGATCTTGAGAATATCACGCTAAGCAAAATATGCCAGACAGAGAAATTTAAGAATCATATGATTTCATTCACACGTGGGATATAAAACTAGAAGAAAATTTGACAACTGCGTGTATTCCCAGATACTTGTATAACATAGCAACAGGTGGCAAGGTCATTACCTAAATTGCTTGTGCCATTCAAGTGTTTTTTACTGACCTCTGTGAAGCAACAGAATATTTTCTTCTGCTGCCATGTCCTATGACCACTATGTGGCCATCTGCAAGCCCCTGCATTATGTGACTGTCATGAGCAGCAGGGTCTGCCCGATTCTTACCCTCAGTTATTGGATGGCTGCTTTATGTATGATGATCCCACCACTTAGCCTGGGTTTACTAGTAACTCTAAAATTTTGTGACTCTAACGTGATTGATCATTTTGCCTGTGATGCAGTTCCCTTAGTGGAACTCTCATGCTCAGAAACATTGAACAGACAGTGATAATCTATGTTGCACTAACCCTGATAATGACTCTTACTTGTGTCATTCTGTCATATGCTTCCATTATCAAGACAATTTTGAGATTCCCTTCTGTTCAGCAAAGGAAAAGGCCTGTTCTTCCCACATGATTGTGGTTTCCATCACCTATGGTACATGCATGTTCATCTATATGAATCCTACAGAAAAGGACCAAGTGACCATTAATAAAGAGGTTTCACTGCTCATTTCTTCTATTTCACCTCTGTTAAATCTATTTATTTATACACTGAGAAATAAGCAAACGAAGAAAGCCTTCAACAACTCCATAAAAATAATTGCATCATTCTTAAGGAAGCAAAATAAACTAGCACTCATAAATTTAAAATAAAAAAATAAACCTGTCCATTGAAGTTCATAGTTTGTTTACCTTTTAATAATCTATATTTCAGTTATATTTCATTTGCCAATCCCCTTTAGATTTGCTTACATTGTACTTTAATCAATTCTCTCCTTTAGTTTTAACCAGCTTCTTGTAGGAGATTTGTCTCAGTGAAAAAATGAAAGTATACTTCTCATAAATTCATTTTTAGATAAATATAACCCCATATAACTCAATGTTATAGTATAATAAAAATCATTCTTTAGTCTTCCACAGACATAGCATAATGCTACTGATTGCTGTGTTCACATTAAAATGCTACTAAATTTCAACTAAGAACTAACATTTTATAATAAAATACTGAATAGGATGAATGCTGGCATTACAAGGAACAATTGAGAGAAAAGATAATAGCATTTCTAATATTCTTAGGAAATACATTTTTTAAAAACATGCTAGATAAAGACTCACAAATATTCTTTTGATTTAATAGCTGAAAGTGAAGTTTAAAATGTGGGTGACCAAAAGGTATCAGAGATACAGATTTAACAATTATGAAGATGAAAAATTCCAACTATGACCCATGGATTTCCAGGAAGGTAAAGAATAGAGGATGGAGAGGAGAAGCCAGTTGTTGAATTATGGATTACCAGGAATTGGGTTAAATTTCCATATGAAGATGAGAGATGAAGTATCAGAATCCAAGTGGTGAAAGCACAAGAAACTAAGAAAAAAGGATAAAGTCAAGACTTTAAAGTGTGATTTAGGGGGAAAAATTGCCCACTCTTGTGAAAAATCAATAATTTTCTCGAAGAAAATTTTCTGTCTCTTCTTGAGCTATGAGCTATGGACATGGGGTGGGGACAATCATTACGTTCCTCTGTCTATCTAAAAGAGACCTTTGATAGCCCAAATTCCATTTCTTTAATTTACTAATATTATATATAAACAATTAAATAGAGTCTAATTCTATTTAACTGACTAATATTAGTCTAACTCTTTGAAAGTTAAGAGACACATATGCAATGAGATACACTTCATAACAATTTATATAGAGCATAGAAAACTGTACTCAGAAGTCAAAGAATAATTCATTCATAAATATATTCATTATTTTTTAAAGCTAATGAAACAAAAAATAAAGCAAATCCTGCTCCTTTTTAATATTTAAATGCCATCAAATTAATTCAAAGTATGTAGGACATAAATTTTACTGAAGATAGAAACTTTAATAAATCTGAAAAGATAAATAAATCCAAAAGTTGCTTTTTTTAAAAATCAAGAAAATTGATAAATTTCTCAGAAACATGAATGAATGCAAAACTAAAAGAGCAATATATGTTTATAAATCAGATAGAGACTATAAATACTACTGCAGTACAAATTAGAATAACTTTATGGATGTTCTTTTAGAATACCACAACAAAAACAAAAATTTGAATACCAGAGCTAATTAACAAGGTTTTAGCAAAACAAAATTTTAAAAATTAATTCAAGGTGTAGAAAATATAACATATAACATTTTGGGAAGACAAATAAGAATTACCAGGAAAGAGGCAAAGGGCCAAATATGTTACAATTCACATGGTAAAGCAATAGAGAATCTCATTATAATTTCAATTATCTAAACAAAACAAAAAAAACTCTCCCTAATGAATTTTTTTGAAATTTGACAAAATCTGATTTAGACATTATATACCAAACTATTAAACAATTCACTGATGAATATAGGTAGACTATTTCAAATAGAATTCAACAAAATATCTGAAATTATACTATGATTGATTAATATTTATTTCAATTACACAAGGGTAAAGATACAAGGTAGATAGATAGATAATAGAAGATGATGATAATGGATAGATAGATAGATAGATAGATGATAGATAGATAGATAATAGGTAGACCAAACAGAATTATATATGTATATATTTTATACATATGTAAAATATAGTCTGATTTTATTGTAAGAACAAATTTTTTAAAAAACATTGTATATAGGTTCTGATTCATAGATCAAACTATCACTGGATAAAAATAGTATTTGCATTTAAAATTTTTTAAAATAAAATTAAAATGTGATAAACTACTAAAATTAGATTAAAGTATCTAGAGAAAAACAATTGACATTATTACATCAAACAGTAAAACATCTGTACTCAACTGAAATAAAGAATTAAGTAAGAGTGCTCACTTTTATCATTGATATTCAACATTCCATTGCCATCTTAAAAACTCCATAAGATAAATAACAAAATAAATCAGATTATCAGAATGAAGTTATAAATCTACTCTATTTAGCAATTGTGAATGCCATTTTTTAAGTTCTTACATTTATGATAGATGTGTCTTACAATGACTGGCATCTTAATATTGTCCATATTTTTATCAGTAACATTTTTCACAAAATAATAACATGCACTCAAATAGACCCAATGAAATAAGGCATTTTCTTCCTAATAACATTATTATGTACCTAGAAAACAATAAAATCTAGTAGGAAAGTAATGGACTTATTAAGAATACTTCGAAATTTGGATGAATAAAGGATACATACAAACAAGTAAGTTGACAATGTTTGTACTAGCAATAAACCCCTACAAATCAAAGCTATCCACATGACTGCCAAGGAATAACTTCTATTATGGAGTCAATATATTATACCATAAAATATCAAGTTGTGCACGCAATATATAAATTTAACACAACTTTAATTAGAATCAGCTTTTAAATTTTCTAATTGCAGAAATGATCTCTAAGTTAGTATGAAATTAACTTAATCTCTAACTTGGTATCTCTAAGGTAGTTAATAATTAAATCTCATAAAGGTACAGCAATACATAAAGGAAAGAAATATTAATGAATAGAAACTTCAAAAGAGAAGATAAAATGATGCAGTAGAACAGATAAGATCATGAAAGTATACAAATTGCCTTTATTTTTATATAAATATTTGTTACTTTTATACAAAAGTGGGAAAATTTCAGTTCAGTAGGAAAAACATGTTTTATTTAATGTTTCAGTCACACACAAAAATCTCAAATGCAAACATTTTGCTTTTCATTCACAAAACGAACAAGTTACATTCTAAATGTTTTCAGTTTTAAGTATAAAAATAAACAAGTAGCCCTATCCGGTTTGGCTCAGTGGATAGAGCGTCAGCCTGCGGTCTCAAGGGTCCCAAGTTCGATTCCGGTCAGGGGCATGTACCTTGGTTGAGGGCACATCCCCGGTTGAGGGCACATCCCCAGGAGGCAGCTGATCGATGTTTCTCTCTCATCGATGTTTCTAACTCTCTATCCCTCTCCCTTCCTCTCTGTAAAAAAATCAATAAAATATATTTAAAAAATAAATAAATAAAATAAACAAGTAAAACCTTATTAGAAAATATATAAGGCCACAATAATGTAAAGGAGTCAGCAGCTTGTACTTAAGAATTTAAAGGCAGAAAGTGATAAAAGAAAAGGCACCTATTTGATTACATATGTGTTAACCATTTTGACTGGCAAAAGATATCACTGAAAATTTTATGCCAAATAATAATGTGGAAATTAAATGTATAGTGCTGACAGACAAAAGAATGATTTCTAATTTATTTTTTTATTGCTTGAAGTATTACAAAGGGTATTACATATGTGTCCTTTTTTTCCCCCCGCCCTTGACAATCCCCTGGCTTCCCCTACCCCCCAGTGTCTTATGTCCATTGGTTATAAGAATGATTTCTAAAGTATACAAATAGCTCTCATAAATGAACAAGACAAATGAAAAAGCTAAATAAGCAAAAAATAGACATGGTCAATTTGGAGAACATTAATTCCCACTTAGTAAAAAAACAGGATTGTCAACTGTTCAAACAATCAGTCTCATATCAAGAAATTTATATTGTGGAAGAACTTTACACCTATTATACTGTCAATTTTGAAAAGGACTTTTATCTGTTGCTGAATTAGATCACAGGCAAAAGGGTAATTTCCTAAGGCCCATGTATAAATTTAAATTGCTAAAGCCTTTTGACAAGCAATCAGAAAACCTACAATTTAAAAATACGTATATTTTGACATGCCAATTCCATACCTGCAACTCTATCTCACAAAAATGTAAGTACTATTTGAAAGGATATACAGCATAAAAAGGCATAATATGAAATACGCATTTTTGATGACCAAAAACTCAATGCAAAATGAAAAGCTCTCAATAGATCAAATGTCATAAAGTTATTAAACAAATCTATTAGAGTTACACCATTTGTAGAGTAATTCCTGTTAATTTTTTTTGGAGGGGGAAGAGAGACATAGTGACAAAATATGTCTAATATAATTGAATTTTTGTACTGGAAACCTTGCCAAAACCTTTCACTATGAGTATATATTCATATGTGCACACATATATATAGATGTGTCTGTAAAACACATGTACTGCACCTATAAACATATTTATTAATTCTTGCATATGTAGTCATATCAAGTTTTAAAGCATACTTAGAATTAATGATACTTGCTTGAGAAACTAAATTTTAAAAATACTAAAAAAGAAAAACAAACAAAAATATACCTTTCTAGAAAAATCATTACTGGAAGGGTTGAAACAAGGAAAGCACAGGATGAGCCTGGGATATCTTATTGTGCTAGAATACAGTGTTAATTCAGCAGGCGAAGGTTGTTCAAGCCCTGCACTTTCTACACAAAGGCCGATCTTAAGACTGGTCCTTGCTTAGCTGCTAGGAGATAACCTCTGAACTCTTGGAATACCTTGCCTGATAAGAGTGAGGCTTTTTATGCCTAAAGTCCTGGCCATACTACAGCAGGTTGACCTGTGTGGGGCTGGAGACTAAGTAGTCGAGTAGTTAAGGCCAGTCCTGTGGGTCCTGCTTGCCTACATGACTGACCCCAATGAAAGCCCTAGTTGTAAAG
Organism: Myotis brandtii; assembly: GCF_000412655.1. Taxonomy (NCBI): domain Eukaryota; kingdom Metazoa; phylum Chordata; class Mammalia; order Chiroptera; family Vespertilionidae; genus Myotis; species Myotis brandtii. The sequence continues at coordinate 163,742 of NW_005368921.1, forward strand.
GCCCAGGTGAGCTTCCCTGTTTGGCAATACTTTGCACATAAAGTCACACATTATTGCTGGAAGAATTAAGCTCATCCCTGTGGGACTCCAGTGAGAGGGGACACCTAGAAGTTTGTGCCTTGTTTCTTCTGGACCTTGCTCATTGGATGGAGGATCCCATTTCCCAGCTGCTTGTCAGCCATGGGCTGCTTTCCACTTTGAGAAGTTTCCACATAACCCCCTCCAACTTCAAAACCAGAAATAGAAAAAAATTTTTAATTAAATTCTTTATTGTTTAAAGTATTACATATGTCTCCTTTTTCCCCCCATTGATCTCTCTCCGGCCACTCGCACCACCCAGCACATGCCCTCACCCCACTACTATCCGTGTCTATTGGCTATGCTTATATGCATGCATACAGGTCCTTTGGTTTACCTGTTACCCTCTCCCCTTCACCCTCCCCCCTCTCACTCTGCCCCCCACCTTCCCTCTGAGGTATGACGGTCTGTTGGATGATTCTATGTCTCTGGATCTATTTTTATTCATCAGTTTATGTTGTTCATTATATTCCACAAATGAGTGAGATCATGTGATATTTATCTTTCTCTGACTGACTCATTTGCTTAGCATAATGCTCTCCATGTCCATCTATGCTGTTGCGAATGGTAAGAGTTCTTTCTTTTTTACAGCAGCGTAGTATTCCATTGTGTAGATGTACCACCGTTTTTTAATCCACTCATCTGCTGATGGGCACTAGGGCTGTTTCCAACTCTTAGCTATTGTAAATTGTGCTGCTATGAACATAGGGGTTCAAATATCTTTTCTGATTGTTGTTTCTTTTCTTGGGATATATTCCTAGAAGTGGGATTACTGGGTCAAATGGGAGTTCCCTTTTTAATTTTTTTGAGAAAACTCTAAACTGTTTTCCACAGTGGCTGCACCAGTCTGCATTCCCACCAGCAGTGTTTCATGTCACATCTCACAGGCTTCAAATCTCTATCAAATGTAAGAGCTTCCATCCTTCTGAAGGTCTCATTTGATTAGGTAAGGCCCACCACGGATCATTTCCTTATCTTAAAGCCAATTATTTGGGACCTTATTATGTATGCAAAGTCCCTTTACAATAACACCTGTATTCTTGTATGATTGAATAAATGGCAGAAAGTGTGTGCATCACGGGAGTCTGAGATGATTAATTTTATATGTTGGCTTGTCAATGATGCCCAGATAGCTGGTCAAACATTATTCTGGGTGATTCCCTCAGGGTATTTTGTATGAGATTAACACTTAAATTGGTGGACATGAGTAAAGTATATTGTCCTCCATAGTGTGTCCTTAATCCAACCACCCCTAGTAACAGAATTCTACAGAAGATACCTTCACACTTCATCTGCAACATCAGCTTTTCTTGATTCTACTGCGCACAATTTTAAAATGAACTCTAATCTGTTGCTGAAGTAGATCACAGGCAAAAGGGTTCTTTTCTACAGCACATGTGCAAATTTAAACTGCTAAAGTTTTTGACAAGCAATCAGAAAACTTACAATTTAAAAATACGTGTCCTTTGATATGGCATTACTTTGGATTTCAGCTACAAAATTGGCTCTAGTCCCTCAGCAAACTGGCTTTGCCCTCAAACTACTATTGTCCCTGGGTCTCCAGTCTGCAGATTTTGGACTTGCCAGCTTCCATCATCACATGAGTCAATTTCCAATTCTTTATGACATGGAGAACCCTAACACAGGGACATTCTTAGATTCTGCCCACTATGCATGAAATAATTATAAAGATTCAAACTGCATTTTTAGAAATGAAAATGAAAAAGTTCGAGATAAAAAATACATAATACATGTATAATAAAATAGACCAGGCCTGGCCAGTGTATCTCAGTGTTTAGAGTGTTGACCTGTGCACGAAAGGGTCATGGGTTTATTCATGATCAAGGGCATGTACCTGGGTTGCAGGTCAAATCATTGCCCCATTTGTGCCCCATTGGTTGCAAGCAACCAATCTCTCTCACTTCAATGTCTGTCTGTCTGTCTGTCTGTCTGTTTCCCCCATCCTCTCCCTCCCCACTTCCACTGTCTCTAAAAATCAATGGAAAAATGTCTTCCAGTGAGGATTAGTAAAAAGAACAACTGCAACAATAGACCATATTCTGGGACACAAAATTATGCCAATCATACAAAGCATGAAACTCTAACCACAATAGAATTAAAACAACAGAAAGACATGAGGAAAATTACCAAATATATGGACACTAACACAAATGTAAATAAAACGTGGGTCCATGAAGAAATCAAAATAGATATTTATAATATTTTTAAATAAGTGATAATTAAAGCATAAAATGTCAACAAATGTTGGATACAGCTGAAACATTATTTAGAGCAAAATTTATAGCACTAAAATGCTCATGTAAAAAAAAAGAAGACTATCTAAAAAATTTTTAACCTTTCTGCAAAATTAGCAACAAAAAAAAAGGAAAATTAACCAAATCTAAGTAAACGGAAAAAAATAAAAATCATCATAGAAATCAGTTTAAATGGACCAGGAAAACAGTAGGAAAATGTTGTTTCTTAGAGAAAAATCAGAAGAGAAAGAAGCCACAAATTCAAGTAGAATTGATCTTTGAACAACATAAGTACACATATATGTGGTTTGGGGGTTTTGTTTGTTATTGTTTCTCAAAACAATGCCTGTATCATTTTCAGTCTGTCACCAAAAGTCCTTGAATGCAGGAGTGTCAACTGTATGTGTTGATTTACTTTCTGTAAGGGACTTGAACATCCACAAATTTTAGTACCCATGGGGGTCCTGAAACCAATCCCCTGTGAATACTGAGGATAACTGTAGTTAAATTTTGGGAGAGTCTAAAATTATAGGTGGAATTTTGACTGTGAGGGGTGGGGGGTTCAGACTCCCTAACCCTAACATTATTCAAGGGTAAGGGTATAAGGAAATGAAGAGATAATGTAACTACAGATTTTATATATATATTAAGAAAGACATAAGGGATTATAATTAAAAGTGCATATTATAAGCTGACAACTTAGGTAAAATTTATATTGTGAGATAAATAAGATGTTTAAATATATAAACATGTATGTTTCTTAATGTAGTGAAATATGCATAACACAGAACTTACTATTTTGACCACTTTTAAGTAAAACTCAGTGGCATTTAGTACATTTATATTGTTGTGAAAACTACAAAAGTATGTTTTTTTCTCTAATTATAAGGTATGGATGTGAATTTTTATGCATTTGTAAATAATGCAGTCAGTATATTTGGAGAAAGAAAAATCTGGAAGGATAAGATCTATGTGTAAACATTAGCCTTATACAGGGAGAGGCAAAAGTTTACAGTTGTTCATATGGAAAATATGCCTGGCCGGTTTGACTCAGTGATTGAGCGTCAACCTATAAACCAGGAGTTCAGGATTCCATTCCCAGTCAAGGCACATGCCCAGGATTCGGGATCGATCCCCAGTAGAGGGAGTGCAGGAAGCAGTCCATCCATATATCTCTCTCATCGATGTTTCTATCTCTTTATACCTCTCCTTTCCTCTCTCTCTCTCTCTGTTAAAAAAAGAAAGAGAGAGAGAGAGAAAGGAAGAGAGAGAGCGCAAGAGAGGAAGAAAGAGAGAGAGTGAGAGGAAGAGAGCGAGAGAAAGAAAGAAAGAAAGAAAGAAAGAAAGAAAGAAAGAAAGAAAGAATTAGAAAATGAACTAAGTGATTTATGTGACACAGTTGTCCTGCCATTTGAGTCAATGATGCCATCTCGAGGAATATATTCTAAGAATCTGGAAGCACCAATCAGAAAGGATATATGCACCTCTATTTCATAGCAGCACTATTTAAAATAGCTAAGATCTGGAAACAGCCCAAGTGCCCATTAGTAGATGAGCAGATGATAAAAAAAAAAAACTGTGATACATTTACACCATGAAATACTATGCAGTTGTAAAAATGAAGGAACTTTTACCCTTTGAGACAGCATGGAGGGACCTGGAGAGTATCATGCTAAGTGAAATAAGCCAGTCAGAGGAAGACAAGTATCACATGATCTCACTCATACGTGGAATCTAATGAATAAAATAAACTGATGAACAAAACAGATCCATAGACATGAAAACATGCAACCAACTAAGGAAACTCAGAGGGAAGTGGAGGGTGGGTGGGTGAAGGGTGGCAGGAAGTGAGTAACCAAATAACTTCTATGCATAACCCGTAGACACAGACAATAGTGCAGTGAAGGACTGGGGAGAGGACAGAGCAAGGTGAAGGGGATCAATGAGGGGAAGAGGGGACATCTGTAATACTTTCAAACAGATAAATTTTAAAAAAAAATGACCTGTGTCAAATGCTCCTGCAACATCCTAATTTCTCCAAGGAGTCAGTCCCACTGAAGCCTGTTTTCCTTATGTGTTTACCAAACTTCATTACTCAGAAATGAACTAACAATTCTTGATTGTAGGTCACCAAGGACCATTTGTTGTTTTCACTTGCTGGCATTTTCTGCAAATTAAAGAGAAAAATCAAATTTGACATCATAGAAGCATTTTCTCTGTCCTGATTATTTAAATTATTATCTCTTCCACCATTGAAGAGAGTTCTCAGCCTTTAGAGTAATATTTTTCCTAATGATGGAGATAGTAAGAAAATATTTGGAGGCTTTTAGTAGCACTAACCCATCACAGGCTAGTCTGTCCAGTTTGTCGGAAATGGAAAACAAAGGGAATGTGAAGACATACATATTTTTATGAAAATATCACTGTAGTCTTAATATTGCTATGTTTAAATAGCCAACAGAAGTTTGATTTACACACAGAAGAGTAAGTATGATAGTTTGTCTCTTTGATTGGAATTCCCTTTTAGGATCTGGATTATAATTTCCTCTGACAAGAAAATGGATTTCTGTGATTGTTTATGTACTCTTAATGTGTTTAAGATATGTTTATGAAATTCATTTTTGAGAGTGAATTTCCCTCCTGTGAAAAAATGTCAATGTCTGGTAGGTTTTATTCATAAAATACATAAATAAAACTGTATCTTGCTTAATTAGAGAAATGTTCTGGGTAACGTTGTATAGACTATTCAACCTCAAATTAAAAATAATGAAGTATCTTTATATAGAAATATACAAGCATGCCCTGTGCATTCCTCTTCCCACCCCAAAAAGAATAACAAAACGACTGAAGTCACAGCGTCTCATTACAGATTCCTGTGTTCATTTTGGACATTTGTTTGGAAGATAGAATAAACAGAAATCAGTTAGTTACATGTTCTGGTCAGTCTGTTTATTGACTTCTATTATAAAATAAATTGCAATATCATGAAGAAAACATATATTTTCAGCATCGAATAATGTCCAAAACCTGACAATTTCAATTTGATATGAAATTAAGTGACTAAATTTCCTGAAAGGATTCTGACTTTTGAGTAAACCATGACCCTCAGTAAGTGATCTTTCTCTATATCGGAAGCTTTGTGAACTCGGTGATCACTATAATGTGGCCCCAACATCAATAGGAACATAACACAATAAGTTAAACAATAAAGTGGATACTCTCATATGATAAGATAAACAAGGGGATACTCTCATAAATTAGATACACAAGGAGAACATATTTTTTATTAATTGATGTCAGAAAATGTCAATATTTGACATATTGATTGCATAGTAGGCACATTTGAGGCCCTTCTTAGTGCAGTATCACTGAAGATAATTCATTGACTGAAAGATGAGGGAAGGAAGAGAAGACAGTCATCATTTGTGTGGGCAACAAGGTAACACACATAGTCAGTAAAGGTAATGCACATATTCAAGGGGAAAATAAGACGGAGTGTGTAATGGGGAATAGGGGAAGCCACAGTGCTTAAGGTTGGTCATAAGAGTTAAGTTTTAGAGCGGTTAAAATAAGCTATAATCTATCAGAAAATTTCTGTGAATATCACACGCAGATTGGAAGAAGTCAGAAGTCCATGATGAGAAATGGTACAGTGACAACATTCATTCTGCTGGGACTGACAGATGACCCTCAGCTACAGGTTCTGATTTTTATCTTTCTATTTCTCACCTACACGCTGAGTGTAACTGGAAACCTGACCATCATCACACTAACCTCTGTGGATTCTCACCTAAAAACACCTATGTACTTCTTCTTAAAAAATTTCTCCTTTTTGGAGATCACATTCACATCTGCCTGTATTCCCAGGTACATGTATAGTATTGCAGCAGGTGACAAGGTCATTACCTACAACGATTGTTTCATCCAAGTGTTTTTTACTGACCTCTGTGGAGTAACAGAATTTTTCCTTCTGGCGGCCATGTCCTATGACCGCTATGTGGCCATCTGCAAGCCCCTGCATTATAC